>NW_020455683.1:153213-168712 GCF_003342845.1 Nothoprocta perdicaria
AAAAAAAAAAAGAAAAATTGTCAGGGATTATATTCTTGCTAAATGTTCAAAACAACTTCGTCTGCTCTTTGCATGAAAATAGCAACTCCTAAAGTATAAAGGATTCTATCTTTTCAGGCTAAATGTAGAGACAAGTGAGGAGTCTATTCCTACTCCTCTTAAAAATGCGCATATTAAAGAGGAGTTTCAGAACACACTCTACTGGCTAAAAGGAAAAGTAATATGTGGGACTTTGAGTGCTTAGTTTAGGCAGAGAAAATAAGAAACCTGAATTGTATTTTGCAGCTAAAAGTTGCAGAAAATCTCTTAAGTGAAAACCTGAAAAACTTTGGCTATTTCCATAGATGAGCTGATTATAGGAGATTCCCAGAACACTCTTGCTAAGAACTGGAAAAAAAATCATATGGGTATGATCATGTGGATCACACTATATATTAGAGAATATATAAAGATTTTCCTAATGTGGTATCTCATGTTGTTAAAAAAGAAATATAATATCATTTTCCTCAATGCCTGAGAAAGAGATTACTGACTCTAATGCCATTTCACTAGTTTCTCCTTTTTTATAGCAATAGCCTTGTTTCATTCATAGCTTTCATAGCTCWGAGGTCATGGCAGCACTCTAAGTTGCATGTCAGAGCTAAATTAGCAGTTAATTGCTCCAAATCTGGAAAATTAGAGTGAGTATAAACTAAGCAGGCATTCATAAAATATYGCCAAATGGATGATATACAGGCAGGAATAAATATACATTTTTATTTAAAAATATTGATTTCCACAGATAAGAACTATTCATTTAGTGTTTTTGTCATCTTTTCTAATCACATATATATTCTTCATTATAATTAGATACATGTTATTACATGTAAAACTCTTCCCCTGTTCATTATGCTATTGCATTCACTTGTGAGCCCAAATAATTTGTGGAAACCTTCTGGTCATGTATACAATAGATCTGAATTGCCCCATTGAGGATGTTAGAATTTCTTTCTTACAATAATAACAAATTTAGTGGCTTGAAATGTTAATGATAACGTTTTTTCTTGTCTTCAAGTGAAAGCAACATAGATAAACTTTTGCTCATTTTCATCTCTTCAAAAGTTCTTAAGATAGAATGACTTTTGTAATAGAAAAATGTGGCTTGTTTAAGCTAGAAACTAAGATCTCTTATTCKTAATGAAATTGTCGCTACTTTTAGTACCAGTTAAAATCAGCCTATCATGTGTATTCTTGATGAGCATCTTAGTGAAAATTGCCCGAAATTTAGCTGAAAGTGAAAGACTTAATACTAAAAAAAAAAAAATCAGGTGTACAGTGCATAAATAGCTATGTGTTCTGCAGAGCCTACCTGATGTGTCTTGGGTGGAATCTGAAGCATTGACTTGTAGAGCTCATAATAGCTTTCATACCTGAAAGACAATCACTGTCCCTTTTGGAGATAAGCAGGAGTTCACCATTCTGTTAGAGATATTTCCAAACAGTATGCCCTTTTGGAGAAGTCATGTGCTTCTAGTCTCTACTYTCTTTTGTACGTAGCAGTTTGATGTTAAAATTTTCTGTGGAAATCTTCAGTATGCATTCAGCTGAAAACTTAATTTTCTATTGAATAACACTTTAATGGTGAAAATATTCTGACTATATCCATCTGTAGAAAATAATTTATATTTCGCTGTAACCACTGAAGGATGCAGAAATTGTAATTGGTAAAATCTTCCACCTTCTCATCATTTGCTTTCTTATGATGACTGCAAACAAAAACTCCTAGAAGCATATTGCTTCAAATTTCCTCACACTAAATCTCCTAATAAGATAGAGAAGAGTGCATGTAACACTGTGTAGTCTAACAAAAATCTTACCTCAGGACAGTTTTACCAACAAACATGGAAGATGCTCTTTAACTTTTATTTGAAATTTGAAGACAGTAAGACAGTAGGAGAACCTAGAGGAACCTCATAAAATTCAGGAGGGAATTCAGAGAAATTCAAGTGTCAAGGCAGTTCTGCACCTAGGAAGGAATACCACAGGCACCATCCTAGGATAGGGACCCACCAGCTGGACAGCAGTTCTTCAGAAAAGGCTCTGGGCATCCAGGTGCACACCAATTTGACCATGAACCAACAATGTGCCCTTGTGGCAAAGAAGGTCTACCGTATCCTAAGCTGAATGAGGCCACACATCCTATATATGTTGGAGAAGTGTCAAGGGAAAGTGTGCATCAGACTAAAGAACCATGTAGAAAAAAAGCAAGTAAGCAAGGACCTGAAATTCATTTAGTTAGACATTCACATATCTCATGTATTGCTTAGCTCCCTTACAGGCCTGCCACTCCCATTGAATGATTTAAATTTAGGCATTCCCTAACCCCAGTACGATCCTGAAAAGGGAGGAGGGTTATATTTTAATATCTATGTAACCATTTTAGATATATGACTGTCTTTTCATTTGGAAGCACTGTTTTTCTGGTTTGGGCTAGCTTGTCATGCAGAAAATGAATTCAAGACCATTGGAAATGGGTGACAGATTGAAATTAAAGAGAGAGCAATAACCTCTAAAATAGTAAACACACTTTTCTTAATCTCTGAGAATGAAGAATGAATATAGTATTGCAAGCTATCCCACAGTAATTTTGAACGTTCAATTACATTTGAAGGTATAAAAAAATTCATCATAGATGCCTCCCAAGAAAAAATGAAAAGCCTGATGGGATATTGCATCTAATTTAGATCTGACTATATTAAGAAGCAGGAATAGTTTCAGGTCTAGGAATGGGGCTTTAAAACACCAATTTCTGTCATGCAGAATACAAGTTATGAATTAGCGTTTCCAAGTGGACTAGAACAACTGTGGCCTACAAATATTCTTGATGATCTCTCTATATCAAATTTTCTTTGCCAAAGCTCAAACATTTAATSATACTTTCAGGTCTCAGAAATTTTAGTGACTGAAAATATTTTACATTTTTTTCCTCTGAAAGTGGGAAGCAATGGAACACATTTATATCTGCATAGTTGGTGACAGTTATAGCAAAGGGAAAATGTGAGTCAATGTGAGTTATTGCCAAGACTATGCTAACATCACATCTATTTAAATAATCATCCTTTCTTCATTAGCTATCATTAACAATAACTGACATTTTCTGTGAACCTTGATATTATATACTTAATATGTTTATACAAGCACAATAATATGTTAGCTTATTGYCTCTGATTTTTTGAGGAGAAATGACATCACAATAAGGACAAAAGGATAATGCAATTAACAAAAGGTAACAGGTTCTTCTACCTTTTGTATATGTGTAGAAAAGGAGAATGTAAGCAAAATAATCCAAAGATTGCTAGGACTGCATAGTCTATTATGCTCTTTGTCCTGTGAGAAATATGTTGAAGGTGCTTTGTCCAGTGTCTGCTAATTCAAGACGCTGGGRAAAGGGATTAATGTGATGTGAAACAGCCTAAGATTAGTGTATTTAGCCATGTCCTGTGAAGTGAGATGCATGTTTTGCACTAGATAAACACAGTAGTCAAATGAAATGTGAAACAATATCTTTCGTAGTAAATAACTAAATGGAGTGAGTCCCTCAGGTCTCTGACACTTTACTGTGCACCAGCCAAAACTGAATTTCTAGCTAATTCTTGCAATCTAGAATAGTATGCAGCATTAGGGAAAAAACAGTAAACAAGGAACTTTTCAGTCAGTGCATGGCACAAAATAAAATCATTTTGATTTCTTATTCATTCAAAATTTTGAAAATAGCTATTATGACTGAATTATCTTTTTGATATCTTAAGTAAGAAAATGTCAGAATGTAATTAACTACTAGTAAAAAGTACACTTGTTTAAAAATAAAACATTACTGTTACCAAGGCAAAAAATACTTAATATTTTGCCTTTTCCTTAACAATATCTCAACTGAATACCTTAAAAAAAGGTATTCGGTCCATTTTAATAAATAATTTAAACTGTTAAAAGCACATTTGGATTTCATGTTTATTTTCCTCTTTCCCAAAACAACAATGTATAAAATTGGATTACACTCCAATAGGCTTGTGAGATAATGCATATTTTAATTCAATGAGTATGAGCTTTAAGTTGGTTAACATTCAAATATTTCCTCAAGATATCATACTTTCAATCTTGTTTCTGGTAAGAAAATCAATTGAAGAGATAATCACTATTGACATCTAATTCCTATTTCTATTCCATTCCATTTTTTTCTTGCTTATCCTACTTTCTTGATATAAGTGAGGTAAGCATATTAAACCAATGGAGTGGTCCAGTTTATAAACAAATTACAGATATATTATGTCTACAAAAATTATAATYCAGATGAATATATTTTAATACTGTATTAATATATTGCTTGTTTTTACTACTCAGTAATATTTTAAACCTATGTCCTATAATGCACTGTTTATGAATTATTCTTATTACTCTTACCTCCGGGAACTTTTTATTCTCTGTATAACATAGTCTCCTAAATCAAATGCATGATTTCTAAGTCCTACAGGAAATAAAATGGAAAAAGGAACATTTCTGAGATAAATACAGAATATTCAGTACTGTTCAAATACATGTCTGCACTAGCAAAAGTGAACAGCTCTTTTGGTATGTAGGCAGTAGCATGAATGTCTTCATGAAAAGAAACAGGAGAAAGATGTGAGCATAGAGTTACATTTTCAGATTTTTTTGGATGGATATCACTTTAATCTAACGTGGAATGTAGTTAGAGAGTTCCTTTAGATCATCACAAGATAAAAAACAACAAATACATATACAAGTTGATTTCAAGGGAAAGACAAAATATGAAAATGCACATATCCTATTTTGCAACATTCATATATAGTTCTGTTTTTTTTTTTTTTAAATAGGTATTGAAAGACATATTTTATTTGTCTCATTACTTCTCTTAGAATTTGTGGTCTACTTATCTATTTCTTTTTAACTACTGATTATTTAGTAAAATATAAATCATTTGTTATAAAAAGATTCCCCTGGTTACAATTCACATTCAAAAAATGCTTGTGGTTTTTAAAAAAAGACTTCTTCATGGTTCCTAACTTTATGGTTTCTTTTATGGATCTGTTAATTCAGATACGATTTATAGTCAGATAAAATTATAGTTACTTTCCATTAAATCAATAAAACAACAACAAAAAGAGTTTTTTAAACCCTCTTAACCCTTAGTATTAGAAAATACCCCTGTTTAGGGAAGCAGCTTAGTGTTTCTTTAACATTATCCAGTTCCCTGAATATCACTAATGTCAGTAGGCTTTATACACACAGTTTAAAATTATTACATGCCCAAGTTATTTGGTGACATAAGCAGCTTAATTAATTCCAGTAATATAATGACATCCAGTAGCAGAGCTATCCATATTTATGATGCGCCTGACTAAATCTTTATTTTCTTGGATAATTTGTTTTAAGTATTTTTATCAATAACAATCAGATCCAAACTTCCATTAGAAAAATCTAATATTTTTACAGTAATTTTTTTTTTCAAATAAATAGAATTTGATGAAGAAACTAGTATCTGTTTCTTTATGCATCCATTGCATGCTCTGGGCCATCCTCCTCTTAATTTAGTATGTCACTGCATTTTTTTCCTGCATATTGAAGGGTCTTCCCTCAGGAAATAGGAATTCCCCTTCAAACATGTGATCTGTGTTGCATATGGCCCATACACAAACTGCTGGTGTGCCTTAGGATCACTTACTTAGGATACATCACACTGAAGTGTAAAAATGTGAGACATTACACTTTTTGATCCAAACAAACAACCTGAGACCTGTCTGCCTTGTATATGTGGTCATCAAGAAATGAAACCTTATTACATTATCTAATGTTCTCTGAAATCAAAAGGAAACGTTCTAGCTACTTAGAGCTGAATTAGGTTTCAGAATGTCCTGCTCATATGCTAAAAAACTTATGGACACGTCCACAGAACCAGATTTATATTATTTACTTTTGTTACTATTTACATTTAGTATTTTGCTTATTTGCCTGAAATAGTTATAGCTTGTAATCACAAATATAAAATAAAAAATGCACTGAATTAAATAGGAAACCTGAATCAATAAACTCTCAACTGATAAAAATTTCAGGTGTAGATTCATATTTTATTCTGTAACTGCTGAATATCCCAAATTCTTATTTAGCACAAAGTATTAAAAACATCTGTGAGCTGAGTTATTGCTAATGATGCTTTAGCTTTCTTATACCAATGCTTAATTATCCATACAGTGATCAAAAAAGGAAGAAAACCCACCAATCTATGCTTCTTGATGCAACTGGCCAATGACCAATCTTCCTACAATGGAAGAAAGCTCCAAGGAAGTGAAAAAGGGCAAAGGAACTCAGGAAAGACAGTAGGATGTGACTGACCAAAAGTGTTGCAAAGAAAGGTGAATTTTTCTCAACACAAAGGTGACCCAAGAGCTGCCTTCTTTTCAGATAAAGGGCCATATCAGTTGAGTGGATCAGCTGTTGGGTTACATGTTTCTCCCTTAGTTCATCACAAGATTGTGAATGTCTCTCTGAGTTAGCCCGACCAACATGGTGGAAGAATATAAAACAAATATCAAAACTGAACAAGCAACAAAAGGACTTTGAAGGGAGCAAAGGGATTGATCTGGTTTTAATCCATATACACCTTCCCAGTGACAGAGGCCACCCAGCATCATGGCCATGAGCATATTATAGAGGCCAGTAATGCAAATCATATTTATATTTGTGATTCATCTCCATATTACACTTGTTGCATTTTGCCAAGAGTAACTTACAATTGCACTATAATTTCAGTGTACTTTCTATTATTGTGATAATTTAAAAATCCCGTGTAGTATCAAATACTGTCAAAATAAGTACATGTAATATTAAACATTACACATAAGTAATATGTAAAAGAACATGGTGAGAAACTCATTTGACCAAAAGAAGAAATACATATGAATGAGCTATATCTGAAAATGATGGTTATAGGGTGATTATCCTGTATGCTACTTGATAGYCCAACGTGTCATTCTTGTTCACAGAATGTGATTTATGTAGCCTGGCTGTCTTAGTATAGCATAGTTTCTCTGCAGGATCTGAGCCATAGGAAACAAGCAATATTGAAGATTTATTTTCATCTTTTGTGCATTAAGAAAATTATTCTCRTCTCCAAAAGTTAGATCAGATATTTGCAATCTTTATTTTTCAGTAGATAACTATAAAGACATATATTATCTGCAGTTTGAGGCTCAATGAAAATTATTGCAGAAACTGAAAGTAGGTTTTATATTTCATAGTTTCATGATATTTGACAGTGAACAGAGGTTTATTATCCTATGTTACCATTAAGTGCATGACCCTGTCTTCAAATGTCCTTCATATTTCTTTTCTTTTTTTTTTTTTTTTTTTTTTACCCTTGCTTTTCCAGAAATATATCATCAAAGTATGTAGCCATAAGAACTATTTGTGAGAGATCTCTCTTTGGCACTAGCACTTTTCTGTATTAAGCATGCTATGAGCCTTTGAAGACTTCCACATTTGGTAATGGTTTTCAAGTGGAGAGACATGTTTTACTTTACAGATATAGCTAAGAAACAATGTTTTCAATCACAGAATCACAGAATCACCAACACTTTTAAAAATTTCCAAGACTGAGGAATCTGATGGTGACTCTTCTCCTAGTATCAGCATAACTATGTTTTGGATAGCATTCAAAATTTTGTTCATGAAATATTTGGCCCATTTATTCATGTGCTAGTCTCTCCACTCATTTACTAGCAAATGATATAGCTATCATACAGAAATACAGAATTTCTTTATCCCACAGCAAACAGCAGCTGCTGAGCATAGGACAGAATGTATCTTCCAGGTAGCATACTAAGACTTGATATTYATGCATATTCACAGCAATATACTAAAACAATCTGCATTTCTTATAACTTTTGTTATCTCAGCCTCTCCTAAATTCTGTTTGTCTACCTGCCTGTGAAAGATACAGTTGTAATATTGACTTACAGTGATAGGTGTTGGTCAGCTGACTAAAAAAGTTTGGAAGTGATATAGAAAACAAAATTCATTTTCTCTATCTTGTCACTTGGACTGCAGACCACCTGCTCTGTCTTTCCAATATACTCCAAATGTAAATGGACAAAACAGACAAAGGCAATTCATCCATGAAATTCAGGGAGGATAGTATAGATTGACCACTTTAGCTATTGCAAAAAATGTAGAGCTTATCACAGTACATGGGGGACCTTTGTTCTAGATAAAGATCTATATAAATTTTAACATCTGTAATCAAGAATCAAAGGAAAAAATGGCATAGCTGTGTTTGTGTGTGTATGTATGTTACTAAACTATATTGATATAAATGTTCCAAGGGCTAAAGGAAACATGAAATTTTCAGTGTTTGCTCTTTATTAAATTTATTATTTTACTATTCACTAAAACATAAACCTTTTCCTTACAGAGGGACAAATCCAAAAAATGATTCACCTGTTCACTTAAAAGAAGTATTTTGTGTGTGTATACGAGAGAGAATACACGTACAAAATTTGGTATAAAAATGCTTTAGTCTATTATACATCAAACCTAATTAGTACCTATTACCTTAATGCACATCAGGAAGGAGAAGATGAATTAACTAGAAATAMATTTTTAATATATTTTTAAACAATAAAATTATTTTGAAATATTAAGGATTTCCTCTTTTACTTTCTCTGTACTCATATCTAATTAGCCATCTTTCTGGAAATTCAGAAGAACAGCAAAGAGCTGATTGATCAGAAAACATTTTTTGTTTCTTATTCCACAGCATTTCTTTCACTGTTCGACTCCTCCATTACATTTTTTGAAAATAAGACCATAGAACATTTTTGTATTGAGCTCCTTTAATAGAATGGAAGTGAAAAAATTCTCTTCAATATGACCTGAGCCTGTGTCTGTGCTCTCATGTCCCTTCTCACTGAAAAACTAAAATCAAGGAAGATAATGGCTAACAAATTCCAACTGATAAATTAAAGCTGAATTGAACTGATTGTTGGTCATTTCAGCCATTTTCTCTCACTTTATGTCTTCTGACCATCATCAGAAGCATCAGAAAAAACAAAAGGTAGCTTGAAAGTGATAGAATATGGGGAAAAAAAATGCAKATGTGCCTGTCCATGAAAATAATCAATCAAATGAGAGAATAAATGGAGATTCAAAATGTAGTCTATTTTGTAGAGACAGGGTGAATGAAACCTTAAAATTTAACACTGGACAAGTTTGATGATTTGCTGAATTTTGAAAAAATGGGTTGTCCTGTATTTGAAAAGATCGAAACTCTGCTGATTCAGACCACACTCTGCCTTAACATATTATTAGGTAAGCTATGACCTGTGAATGAATACTCTGTACATATGCAATGAATACTCTTTTAAGTAGTGCCTTTCATATTAAAATATCATGACTGAAATCTTGGCATCAATGATTTCTATGAGCATAGATGGCAAGCTGTAAAGCAGAGAAAGAAATGGTTTTCTATGCCCTAATTTAGGAGAATGACTAGGCTCAAATCCCTGTGATACACCGCTCGTATCAGTAGAACACTACTGAGAGGCACAGAATTATGACAGAGAAAGACAGATAGAATGAAGTAGTAAATCAGGCCCATATGCTCATAATGGGAATTTTATGCATAGCTTATGCCTTGAATAATTGATTATTACCCAGAACAGATATTGCACTGAAGATTCTATGTAGGAAATGAATCGTTTTGGTTTTAACTTCACTGTATTCTCTGTAAATATTAGATGAAAACTTAATCATTTGGGGATTTTTTCTTTGCATTCATTTTATTACTTGGTTAGCTACATTTGTTATTTCTCTCTACATTTCATCCAGTACAGAAGTTTCTAAGGGAACTATTTTCTTTAGAATTCCCACAATATCCATAGCATCTATCAAGGATTTATTGCTTCCCATGGATGCGCAGAGAACTTGTCATCATTTCTGATTTTTACTGTGGATATATATTCTATAATTCTAAGTTTTATCTGTTCAGAGTAGAGACACTTTCCTGCTTCAGAGGGGTAAATATGTCATATTAATGCAGAGTACACAGCTAAAACACTAAACATTCCCATAAGATATACTGTGTGCAAGGGATCTGATTTGAAATAATATAGATGTCTAATCCCACGAATAAATTCTTAAGATTGTTGCCACTTTTACAGATAAAATAAAGACAGGAAGCTGCAAATTGTATTTTAAAATTATAATCACTTTGAAGAAAGCTCTAGTGTCTATGAATAGCAGTCTACTCTTATTGTGTGAGGTGAAATCATAGCTATAAGGAAACTGTAAATTCTTTTTCTTTGTCTACTGATATTTTACCTATCCATTTCCCCTGCATTTCCATAGACTCTAATCATTCTGTTTGACATAGCCTTTTAGAAATGCCAAATTTTATTCTTAAGGCTTTCTTGCAAATTACATACTATCCTCTTATTATTTTCTGGTATAATCAAAGAACATGTTCGCATATAAAAATAAGAACATTCATTTAATTAATTTTTAAACTTCCAAAAGTTAATGATCTTTCTTTCTCAGAAATTTTTGTCTCTGTGAATGAACGAGCAAGCTATATTTCATTTAACCATTACAGGATACTCTCACCATTGATACAACCAGAAAGTACAGTTAGAACTGTTGGCACAGTTAGAACATTTCTTTCAAAGTCTGAAGATATAATGTGCAGTAATTATATGAGTCTGAAAAAGSCTGCATAAGTAACAAAATCCAAGGATTTGTGATCTCTTGGAAGTTTGTACTCTATACAGCAATTTGCCTTACATGGAAAMGAAAATTGAAGAGATTATGGTAAACTGTAGTAAATAATGTACCTGCATATATACATTAATTTTGATAGGAATACCTCAAGTTAATAACACTGGAGTATATATATATWTTTTTAATAWTTTATTTTTCCAAAGAAATATGGATATTTGATGTAGGCAGAAAAATAATATTCTTGTTATTAATACATTTCCATTATTCCATTTTTTTTTGAAGATATAGTATTTAATAATGCATTGCATAAGCAATGTACATTACAGTAACCAGTATTAGTCTTTATTTTCAGTATAGTGAAGCTAGCTAATGATGYGCAGTTTGTTAATAAATACCTTAACAGAAGTGTTTCATTTTCACACTAGACTCATAGAGACAATGATGGTGCTGATTTCCTGAAGCTGCTGCTACAGACTTGTAAGATCACCATTTGTCAAGTTTTAGCTAGAAAACTTTTAAATATCAAGGATTTTATGATAAAGAAATGATGCAACTGCCCTTGGAGAAGAGGAAAGCTCAAATAAACTGATGTGCAAAAATAAAATAAAATAAAATAAAATAAAATAAAATAAAATAAAATAAAATAAAATAAAATAAAATAAAATAATAATAAAAAAGCTAATATCAAAAGAAGCGAATAAACTGAAATTTTAACTCAAAAAGGACTCAAAATCCCATACTATTTCTGTTTCTCTGTGTGTGTGTAATGCTCATACATATGAAGATTAAAATGTTTTAAACTCATGGAGAAGTGGCACTAGATGAGTGTATTACTTCAATCCATTTCAGCAAGAGTCATTTTAATGGAGAGCAATCTGTCCTCAAATGACTATTGTTTTGCCTAATGAGAGATATGGGAGACACTAAGCTGTCAGATCTCTGAAACATGTATATACTGATGGATGCATTTTCAGTAACAGAATTTCTTCCAAAAAAATGGGTTTTGTTCTGTTATAGGGGAGTTATTTTCAAATTACACTCATTGAATAATTAAACTAAATAAAAATATTTTCTATATAAGAAATAACTCAAAATTGATGTAGAGAAGGAAGTTGCATCAATTTTTTATGGATGCAATTTTTTTTTGTGGATTATTATTTAATGGGGGATGGAGACAGGTTTCATTCTCCCATTTACCTGAAGAGACTCACTTGCCCCACTTCATATTTCCAGCCTTTAGAGAAGTCGGTTCTCCTGCCTATCTGGAATGCATTTTGATTATAGACTATTTTAGCAGTTCTATTCAACCCTGCTATACATAATTTGTCTAATCAAGTGATAATGTGGAGCCATTCATGCTTATAAACAAATAATAGTGCAGATTTTCAGGTGGGAAAAGCACAGAAAAAAATACCAACATACACACTTTCCACATAGACTTCACGTTGCAGTCTGTAGGACTTACAAATAACTGCACCTTTGATCGCAGAACTGCAGGCAGAAGACATCTAAATTGCAGTGTGCAGCTGAGTACTGCATTTATCATCTATTCTAGAGCTGAGAGGGAAGTGAGAAACACCAAAATACCAAGGACCATAATCATGATGATCATCGCTAATCCTTACTCCCCAGCTGCACGCAAGCACACACACACACACACACACACTCGCACTCACATATTTCTTTCATATTGACATATTGACAAAGCTTTAGTATATATGTCATATGGATTGGAAATTGAAAGGAAGAGTGACAGAAAAAAAACAGAATCATTCTAGTCTTCCTAGAGCATATCAATTTACTCTAGGAGGAAAACCAAACTTATAAGTTATGGGTTTATTTCCATACCCTGGAAGAATTACTGGGYAATACATCATATATGTACTGTAGGAAGGTATGGAGGAAGTTCCATATTTTTTTTCCTACTTTAAAAAATATCTGCTTCAAGAAAAGTGGTAAATCTCAGTGAATAGTGTTAACAGCAGTGAAATTCTTCACAGAACATTTAAAGTTATTCCATAATAGAAGTTATTAGGGCAATTTACAACATCTACAAGACAAAGATACGAGGTAATTAATATGCACTTTCTACAAAATAAAGTACAAACTCAATTTGTAAGACAAATTAAATATTATAATTATAATGACTTCTAAGTCAGTCCAAAATAATTTATGACAGATTTCATTTTAATATGTCCCAATAGGACTGAAAGCATTTTTCAATTCACCTAATCAGAGAGTGATTTGAAGAGGGAGTTGTGAAAGAGAAAGATACAAAAAAAAAATCTGCCTTGGAAAAATGAAACTGAGAAAGTTTAACTGTTTTCAGATTCCTTGACAGACATAGCTACATAATCTGCATTTGTCTAGAGAAATGCACTAGCTAAAAACAGAACAGAATTATCAAATAAAGAAAATTCACATCTTTCCTTTTTCTATGTCTTTTGCATGTCTATTGATCTGCAGGAAGAAGGGTTCGCAGTGCTGTTTCCCTCTGTGGCAGCATGTCTTTCCAAGGACAATAAATATGGATACTATCAGAACCAGTATGTTTGTTTAGGAAAGAAAGATGTCTAAACAAAAATTATCCTGGAAGCAAAACATAAAAACAGTCAGAAATGAAATCTTTCGACAGAGGCACATGCTAAACACTGCTAAGATAATGTTCAGCTGTAATATATTTTAGAAAAATGAATATGAATTTATGGATTATATCTGATACAAAATATTTTGTTGATTATTTAAATTATCTAAACATCCTGCTACAAGACTTCTGGAGATCAATAGSGCTCTGCCTTAACCAAATAAGGTTGTTGGCTATTTGTGTGCCTTTTAAAAATATTTTATCTTTTGGCTTGGAGGGGATGTAGGATGTTTTGTTTAGCTAAAATTGAAAACACAAAAGAGGAAATTACTTTTTTCATTATTATGCTGACAAGTTGAATGAAATACAGGTGCCTGAGCTGGAACTCCATAAATACAAGATCTGAAGTAGAGCTGCTGCCAGATCCTCTTTGATTGTGACTTCAATGACTTTGGGATGTAAGGGGTAGCCTTTGGATCCTGGCATGTGCTTTAAGATTTCCCAGAGAAAAAAATTGCTTCATTTTCTGCCTGGCTTCGCTGTACCCCACCACCCTGCTTGGCCTGGCTTCGCTCTTCTCTAGAGAGACTAAAAGAGCTCTAAATCCCACCTGGCATGTTCTCATGGCTTGTTCTCATGGTCTTGGCCATCTGATYATTTCCTGCATTATTCCCAAAAGGAGGCTTCCAGGTCAAGCCTTCCTTTTACAAAGTTCTGAGACAGCTGAACTGAGGGCTGAGACAGCGCTTGTTATATGGTTGCAAGGTGATACATTATGACTAGAAAGACTGCTTTGTGGTGATGATAAGTGGATTTGGTGAAGGAGAGCTAGATGGAAGGTTGATTCACAGACTGGTCTACAGTATTGATCTATTTAGTGCAT
Organism: Nothoprocta perdicaria; assembly: GCF_003342845.1. Taxonomy (NCBI): domain Eukaryota; kingdom Metazoa; phylum Chordata; class Aves; order Tinamiformes; family Tinamidae; genus Nothoprocta; species Nothoprocta perdicaria. The sequence goes on from NW_020455683.1 coordinate 167,445, forward strand.
TTTACTGCTACCTTTTGTGATGGAAGTGCTGGCTGCTGGAGAGGTTGGCTCTGGTTCGTTTTGACGTGGCTGCTTGTCCTTATATGCCTTTCACAGCATGCTTGCTCTTCCCTGGTCCTGTGAGTTATTTCTGTTTTCCAGCCCCAGCCTGCTCTGCTGCAGTTAGCTTTGCCCKCTCTACAAGCACCAGCAATTCTGGCTATGTTGTATTGAGAACTCCTCCGTGTAGATAATGGTTTCACTGTTGGTTTCCCACATAGCAGTTTCCTCTGGCTTTATGATTTATTTCATCACCTAAGAAAGCTGAGAGAATTTGTACATTAAAAAAATAAATACTGACCTTTCATCTGGGTGCACAATAGAGAAGGATGCTTTCTCCTTTACTAGTCACACTGTGATATAACTTGAGGTAAGGCAAATAGCCTTATCACTGTTAACATTTTAGTAAATCAGAGTGAAAAACCTGGCTGCTAATGAAAMTAATGGAGAGACTTTCTTCCAACAAACAGCCAAAACAAGGAGAGGAAAGGAAGATTACAACCTCTTTGGGAACCAATCAGATAGATTTTTGTGAACCAGCTTTTTGATACTGTAATATTTTGTTCACTCACTTTGGTATATTTGTAAGAATATGCCAGTCTTTCTGGTTAGTTTTTAGCTCCATAATTGAATTTTCAGGTCAAAAAAGAGATTGTCCCATAACTCACAGCAGAAAAGAGCCAACAGCTCAGTGGTAGTGGTGTCTTAAAATGCCAGTGACCTGGCTTCTCCCTGGATTAAGGTCTTACACAAGCCTCCTGAATCCAATGAGTATCCTATTGGATGACAAGTCATTCTGCAAAGGATTTGTTACAGTTTACTTTATAAAAGTTGTTTCATTTTTGTCTAATTGTTCAAAAGTTTGTTAGAGACTGATTGTGCATGCCAGGCAAGTAGTTATAATTACCAGTATCACATCCTGTTTATCTTACATCCTGTTTATCTTAGTCTGTCTTAATGAGCCATTTCACCTTCCTTAAAAACTTTCTTCTTCTGCTTTGGGGTTTTGTTTGTATAAAATTAAGAAACCATTCCAAAACACTGAAAGTGAGTCAAAAATAGAATAAATTGTTTACTGAAAGACATTTAAGAAAAGTACAGGAGTGTCAGTCCAGTGCTGCAAATGTTAAAATCTCCTTCCTTCCTTCCTTCCTTCCTTCCTTCCTTCCTTCCTTCCTTCCTTCCTTCCTTCCTTCCTTCCTTCCTTCCTTCCTTCCTTCCTTCCTTCC
>NW_020455683.1:168837-189172 GCF_003342845.1 Nothoprocta perdicaria
CTTCCTTCCTTCCTTCCTTCCTTCCTTCCTTCCTTCCTTCCGTTATAAATATAGCAACATAAGTGATCTTTCTGCGTTGTTTTCTGATCTTAAGTCTAAATAAGGGAAAAGAAAAACCTTACTCCATTTTATGGAAGCTAAGCTGAATTTTAGTTTCAGCTACTCCCTGTATACTTCTTTGCTCCTTGGCAAGAATAAAAACAAAACCCCAATAACTTTGGTTAACACTTGTCAAGTGAGTTTTCTTTCCATAACTTCAAAATTTTTGACCCAATTTAAAATGAARCCATTACAATTCAGTGGTAGATTCTGAAGATTTTGGGAAGCACAACGCCATCTAAATCAGTAAAGACTCAAGGAATTTGCTGTTGAAAAATTATTTACAATGCCCAGAGATGTGGTGTGAGAGGCATGAGTCAAAGCATTTAGAGCTGAGTTTATCACTTGAAAAAAGTAAGGGGAAAAAAGGTTTATGAAGTGTAAGCTTCTAATATCTTCCATCCTCCATTATTAGCATTGTAATTTGTAATAAAGATCYTCCCTAGCAACCCCAAATCTCTGCTGCCTCATGAGGCTGATATATTTTGATGTCATTAGAACTTCAATTTTCCCTCTTGTATCATTTAACCTAGCTATCAAGGCTAACCAGGGCAGATACTCCTTGCAACCTACTCGTTTCTATCCAACAGCCGCATTTTCTTGCCTTTTAAGAGACCTCTTTTTTATTGACTATTCTTGGACACTAGGACATGACACAGCAATACAACATACAGATCATTTCTCTCTCTTCTTTCTGAAAGACTCATGAATCATGTTTCTATATTTTGTATTCTAATTAGCACATTCCTTGCTTAAGATATTTGCATGCCTTCCCTGCTTATAAAGAAAGCTTAATTTGAAACTGACTTTGTAGAGACTCTATCATGAATTCAGAATACATCAGAAATCCATTTGGAGGATAAGGGCTCTTCAGACCCCTGCTTTAGTAGTAGGAGACTGTTTTTTTTTTCTTTCTTACTTTTTTTTTTTTTCCGCCACAGAAAACCCTACAGAAGCTTAGTGGAATTTATCACTTAAAAGCTTATAGAATCAGAGAAAAATGCATCACACAAAACATCTTTGTTAGCTAATGTAAATGTTCATTCTCTGTCTATCACTTTTTCAAATTAACAGTCATTCCTGCTCATGCCTTCAAATTCTGAATCTTCATATGTACCTGATATTTTTGAAGGCATTGTATTTTATTGTCTGCAGGATCATCTTTTAGCAACACACAGTCCAAATCTGGATGAAAGACAGCAGGCTCCCCATCCAAAGTAAACAAAATAATTCTGAGATGATGCAGTGCTTTGTCATTGCAGTACAACACAGGTCATTTCTACCATTTGTCACTACCAAAAGGCACCCCAGCAGTGGAATCTCCAGCTTTCTTAGTTTTTCTTTCAGCAGCAAGTATCATTATCACCTTTGTTTGTGAAGTAGAATTTCACAATATCATTTTAAAATCATTAGAACCCCAAATAGGAGACTCTGCCTAGGCTTCACTCAGAATTCACTTTCTTGGGTTCCACAAAGATGACAGAMGTACTATTAGTAATGTGTATACTTGCCATACAACCTGCATTTTTATCATGGAACAGCTCAGCACAATGTTTCCTGTCTGCCATGCGAGCAAAGAGCAGACTGCTTACTTGATGATCCAGAGCCTTTGCAGCACACCTGCTCCAAAGTAGTTCCTTCATGAGGATCACTAGGYTGCCATGTGGTTCATTTGATGTAACCAGTTCACATTGACATCTCTTCATGCTTTAACCTCAGTGCATTCTTTGAGCACTTCAGTATCTGCAAAATCCAGGAATCTGTCTTTCTCTGTTTGACACAGTTTAAGCAGCTTTTACTAAAGCTGCACAGTGAATTATACAACAGACATGTATAAGARCCTTCAATTACATACATCACTTGTAACTCAGAGCTGTTAAGTTAAAATGGCCAACGATGTGGACTGGATGGCAAAGATGAATTACTGACATTACAAACAGCTAGAGTTTTATAGGAAAGAAATGCTCTTTTTTTTTTTCTTTCTCACAAGCTGAATAATCAGTATAATACATACTATAGATGACCAAAAAAAACCAACCAAACAAAAAATTTTAAAAAAGAGTTCTTTCTGACAGGCAGCTCCCATAATGTGCGTAGTCCTGCGCTGTATACACATAATATATTTTTTGAAAAAAAAAAATATTCCTGCTCCTTCCTTAGGCTAGATTATGGAGTAAACTTCTACACAATAMATATGCTGTGCTTCAGAGTGACTGACAGTGGTTTATCTCCTATTCATCCCTTCTGGTCCTTCGAGAGGGTCCTGGGGGCTCTGTCCAGCGTACCTTCCCACTGACTCCATCTGACATGAACATCTACAAGGATGGAGACAAGGAAAACAAAAGATTTCAAAGGGTCTTTTGGGGACAAAATGTCTCCTGGGACAAATGCTCACATGACAGCAAATTACACCTTGTTTTCTGGATTTGAAAAAGCTATGTTACTAGCCATGTTAAAAAGTTCTGTGCTGTTATCCCTTGTCTGGGGATGTGTGGGATTTGCTGAAGCTCTTGTTTTCAGATACAAGCATTACCTCCCGTTTTTCACTTCTGTTCAAAGAGTCTGCAGTACAGGAGTACCAGAGATTTTCCAGTACAGGAAAATCCTGACAAATACAGGAGGGACTGGAAGCGTAAATAAAATAAATATTATTTCATCAYATTAAAGGAGGTATTATATACAACTCAGGGGAACCAAGTAGACTTATCTAAAAGTTTGAAAAAAGTTCTGATGAAAGCAAGTTTCCTTCTTCAGGGAAAAAAAAATCTTTGATTGCTGCTATTCTCTGATATTACCAAATGCCAGGAGAGAATTAGAAAAAGAGGGAAGGTATTTATAATTCTGATGAAGTAGTAGGTGTTGAAAACTTTATATGCGATTACAAGTATGATGTGGTCTAGACAGCTAATGACTGTTGTCTAGCAGATTGAGCAGTCAGCTTTGCATGAGCTGCAAGCCTCAGCTGTGCTCCTGACCGACACTGAGTAGCCTACTTGATGTGTTGTGGGCTATGGGTTCTGCCTCATGAAAGCTCAGTTATGCTTCTCAGAGAAACAGATAGATATTTTTATTCCATTTAGCAATGGGAGAAAAAAAAAAAAGAGTAACTATATGTATTTTTCAGCCTTTGTTTTTCAGATTAAAAAAAAAAAAAAATAGGAGTGAGTGTTCCACTGTGGACATGCAGGAGGTTTATTAAGGGATCCCAAGATAAGATCAGGTAATTTTAATGTCACTGAAAGAAATATATGTAGTTCATTCCCTTTTTTAACACTCATGGCACTCATAGCACTGTAGCAATAGCAAGAACCATGGGAACCACATGGAGGTTCCAGTTCCAATCTCTGTTGCGTAAAGAGTGTCCATTTTTATGACATATACATTTGTCTCATCAGGGGAAAATATGCTTGGAATTATACATCTTTTTGATGCCACCTGAATCTAAAATATAAATTCCTGCTAAATTCTTATAGCTTCTAAAAGCTTGAGTTTTCATGTTTCAGTAAATAATTTAAAACTGGAAAACATAAAAAGCTGGTGAGAGATAGAGAATTACTGTTGGTTTCTTTATCTACTGTAGGGAATATATATTTAATGCTTGTTTGCAAAATATGTCTAAGGCAACCACCGTAATTCTGATTTTTTCCCTGTTCTATTTCCCTCCCCAAAATACTATGATTGAGTATGTAACACATGSTCAATCCTAATGAAAGTGCCTATGCACAGACGTAATTTGCCTTAGTGTTTCTTTTCCACAAATAGATTGTACCTAAGTTAGTGAAAAGAGTCTTGCTAAATAACTATGGTTCAACATTAGATTATGAGGTCAAGACTARTTAGGAAGAAAGAATCATTCATTCTTTTAATATTCATTTTTGAGTCTTTTTTGGAGAATGCTAGTACATTACTTCTCGGGGCTCCCATAATGCTCAGTAATGAACGATTGCTCTGTCTTTGATTTTGTACAGCAAATTTATACTGAGAAACATTATTTAGACAGTTTAATTAACCATTGAGAATTTCATTGTTTCAAAACTGGCAATAAAAAGCATGCCTATTAAAATGGTTTTTGCTACCTGACCACACTGAAAATAAACCTTATAATCCTTTAATTGAAAATACTGGCTCAAGACTACTATATGTACCTACCCATATTATGTTCAACAGGTATTAATAGAAAATGCAAAAAGAAAAGAAAGATTTCTTTATGCTGCATCCTTGTCAYACACATACTTCTACTGTGGACACTAAAATTGTACTGCATATGTTTAAGATATTGGGTTAATTAATAATTTAAGATAATTTTACATAGAAAGTGAAACCTATGGTTTTCAGTTCAATTTCTTTCTATGTTGCGTATATAGGTAAATACATGTAGATAATTCTTTCTGAGGCACAATTTTTTCCTAAGCCATATACAGAACAAATTTCAGAAGAAAGCCTGCTTCTACTCTATCATAAACTCAGCACACACTTAGGGAGTACGTCACAGTATCGTTTGCTGAGGCTGAGCTATATAAATTATTTCCCATATATATACTTTTTCTGTAGTATCTTCCAAAGGGAGGATTTCTGTCCATTGGGAATTTCCCACATCCTGGGCCTGTCATAGAGCGTTTCCTTAAAACTGAATGAGGAATCAGCCATATGGATTTTTTTTTATTATTACTGTTTTTTCTTTCAGGAATTATTTTCAGTTGTTTTTCTGGGGCCAAAAGATCACATTTTGTGCCCTGCCTTTAACTAGATGGAGCTCAGAAGGTATCTCAAATCAAGGCAAAATAAAAATGTGGCTTCTTACTACCTTTTGGGAAGTGTTCCTAACTTTAAGGATGTTTTGAAGAGTCCAAAAAAGCTAATGAAATCAGATCAGAGATGAAAATCTTTGCAGCCACGGCCAGAACAGTTTCCATCAAGTAACCTGAAGAAAGGTTGTATTTGCATCCTATCTCTTTTGCCTTACTTTCATCATCTTTTATTCTTCTATAATCAGTCTGCTTCCACTTCAGTAGAATCCAAACTAAAAAAATACTTGAGCACTTAAAGCTTGGTGAAAATTTGGGGAGTTTTCTATAGGGACAAGATGGAAGGCAGTTCCATCTGTGATGTTCTGAAGTGCAGAATAAAATATATGTCATGTCATACAACACAGTCCATGAGTATGAATAATTGGAAACATTCAGTTTGATGGTAATGAACTTATAGCACCACCACTTTCCGTGAGTTTCCAATCAAAGCAGAGAATCAACTGAGAATTGATGCTCTCTTCTGGTATGCTCTTATGTTTGCAAGGTTAAACACAGGTCAAAGTGTTCAGATCCCAGAGTTTATTTGATAATGTTATAAGTCTGTGCTTTGGTTCTTCTGGAATTTCAAAACCTGTCACAGATCAAGGATTGTCTATGATTGGTTTGTTATGCAATGTAGCAGACAACAAACAGGCCTAAAGTCTTCCTTAGGTCTTAATAAGTCCTGCTTATTTTTTCTTTTTCCTCTTTTTTTTTTTTTTTTTCAAAATCTGGGCTTCTTCCAGCAAGTGCATTCAATTATGACCATTTGGATTTCTCAGATTCACCAGAAGTCTTCTCCTGATTCAGAAGTTGTCAAATCACAGCTTGATCAGTATAAAAAATGCAAAAACTCACTAGATTTTTAAATTATTTATCAAAAGTTATCAGGGAGCTGAAAAGCAGCACTAATGCACCCGTGTCATTTCCAAAGAAAGGGAAAACTAATGCTTTATTTGCCATTAAAAAAAAAATGGCTAGTGAGAGCAAAGCACCAAGCGTAGCCATTAAAAAAAAAAAATGCAATGCAATATAATCTTCAGATATTGTTCTCACCTTCTTTGATGACTGTGAAAGTGTTTGCTAATTGCTTCTCTCCCCTCACTCCTCTCTGCCTTCACTAGCTGTATAATCTCCAGTCTTTGGAGTCAGCAGTAGCCTGCTAAAAGAGGAATTAGTTGAAGCAGGAAGAGCAGCAGGTATTAGATGTGTTACTTTTGGTGACATACCCAAAACACTTATCTCATACTTGCAAAACATTAACAGGCACGTGAATGTGCTATATGCTTTTATCTTCTCTTTTTGACTGAATCGTAGAATCATAGAGTCCTTAAGGTTGGAAGGAACATTTAGAAATCATCTGCTCCAGCTCCCCTGCACACACAGAGCATGTGGCATAAGGCTGTGTCCAAGTGARTTTTGAAGATCTCCAGAGAAGGAAACTCAACAACCTCTCTTAGCAACCTGTTCCAAAAGAGCAAAGGACTGAGGAGAACCCATCCAAACTGCTCTGCTTGGGAAGATGGGTTCACAAGCCATAGAACAGGATGGGTCAAATCCCAGGATCCTCACCCACAGCGAAAATGCCTGGAGAACATTAGCAYTCCAGGTCATTTGCAGAAAATAAGGGTGCATTTCATCTGGTTAAAAGTAGTAATTTTATATATGAGCCTGAATGTAACAGTCTTGATTTACATGATAGTCAATGAGAGAAACTGATTGTTTCTCTGAAGTATTTTATGTAAAATACTTATGTAAACCACACATTGTTATTCTGAGGGAATATCATGAAAATTAAAAAAAAATAAAATAAATATAAAAAAAGGAAATAGACACTATATATTTAAAAATTCAATTTTCTGCTTTGAATCTTAAACCAAAATTACCTAATAGGGAAGTAGGGATGATATTGATTCTTACTGGATAATAGCAAATTGCCTAGTTCAATGCCAATTTATTAACAAAGCTGTATACACTCATGGACATTTAGGGARGCATAGAATATATATATATTTTCAAATCTTTAAGCTTCACACAGTCTTGTAACTATAGTTTTATTTTTTTCAACAATGAGGCAGATGAAGGTGAAAGATGAAGAAAAAGTTTTGCTTTTCAATAGGAAAAATAAAAAGTACAGCACTCATATTTTTATGTGAAATACAGTTCAGCCCTACGCTAAAGAGTTCTATGCAGGGATAACACCTCTTTCCTGGTGTGATTTCCTGCATGTACACACTAACTCACAGATACATGGCTTGAATAACAAATCTACCATGTGAATGTATATTACTACACAAAGTACAGCTTGAACAGCAAAAGTTTTTTTTTTTTTTTTGGACAGAAATATTTATTAAAGTTCAGTAAGTTATCTGAGAGGGACAAAATAATGACTGCATAACTGCACACATCAAAAAAGAACAGTTTAACAGTTTTCTATGTGCATTTTATGTTGAATTTGCAGTTAAAATTCTAGTGAGCAGACACCTAGTAGAAACAATCCTAGAATCTTCTTTTGTGATATGTGGAAAGATATGGCACCACTATATCACATGTGGTATAAAAAAAAATGAGGACATTTGTCTTGCCAATCATTACATGTAAAAACTAGAATAGAAGCCTAAGTGATGGTCAGGTTGCTCTAAACATGTTACATATGTTTTAAGGTATTCTTTTTCACATACATAAAGAATACTATATTCAGTGAAGGTATGATGTGGGGGTGTGGAAGAACACATCTTGGAACTAAATGATCAATGGAGAACGTAAGACAYAAGAGGCCATGGCATTAGCGCAAAGAAGAGAAGTCAGCTGAGAGCAGAGCAGAGCCTTCAGAAGACTGAATTATATGAAAGAGTAAATGTTTGCTTAAAGAAAGATTCAAAACTTGTCTGTAGTTCATCTACAGAAAAGTAGTTCATCTACAGGAAATATAATTTTTACCCTCTTAGTAAAAAAGCAGAGGAGAATTTGTTTTGCTTTTCCTTAAAGTGGTTGGATTGCTGTGCATAGGGTTCATCTAAATGGTAAATGTCTTACTTTCACATGATCTCCATATATTTTCCAAACATAAAAATTCTCTTATTATTCAAACATAGCCCCTTACCAAAGGTTGCATATGCAACTAGGTAAAAACACTCAAACGTGCAAACAGCCTCTGTAGTAATTTTAGAAGAAAAAACTTTTACATCATCTCCAGAATGCTTATGGTAAGCGCAAATATTACTTTATTTTTGTCAGATGATAAACTATCCTTCTGAGACTCAAAATATCACTCATGTTTTCATGTTTGAGTGCAAGATTTCCCTTTTGATTGAAGTATCAACAATTACCTTAACTTCAGCTCACAGGGAAAAAAAGGCTACTGGAGGGAAGGAGAAGGAAGAGGAGGGTTATGGAAAGACTAGCATGAGTAGTATCTATTCATCTGCCCATCTGATGGTGGAAGGGCTGCACAGCAATTTTATACTCATCCTAATAACAGCACCTAATCTTTGCAAGATTACAGGGAGGAAAGTGCAAATAGCCACTGTGGAGGTGGGCTCTTCAAATCAAACTTTCATTTTTGTTCTTTTCTAAGGAAACACATCTTAAGAAGACTTTTAATGTGTGTCTTTTTACCCCCAAGGGCTGTTATTTCTGAATAGGGAGGACCCTATTTCTCAAACTTRTCTCTCTCCTGTTCTTTATTACAGAAAGGGAGAGACGGAATGGAAGAGGATGAGAATGAGGGGAGGAAGGCTGCATTAGGGTACAGTGTAGACTAAAAAGGAGTGAATCTACTGAGTGAAACAGTGGGGGAGTCTGAGGATAGCAATCCACACTATATGTGTTTTCAGATCTTTCAGAGAGGTTACTTCAAACTCTCTTGTCTTACCCCATGGAGTGAACACTAATTAGTTTTGGGAATGTAATAGATCCAATCTCAAGTAGGTTATCTCATGTACTTTTATTGTAAAAGGATCAATTTTGTGTCCTCTGAGATCATTTTGTGATATGACATGATTGTGAGGAAGGAGACTCCATCACGAAATTAACCTCAAAAGCACACTCCAGAGTTGAACTAAGATTTTAACGTAGAGGAAATCTTAAAAATCTGCAACTACAAAGTACCTTCTAACCAGTGAAATCTGTTTTTTTCTCCTTATAAGTTTTCACTTTTCAGTTTTGTTTTCTTCTGGCTTTGACACAGAGGTTTATAGCTTAGAGGAGATCAAAGATGAAGTTATTGAAATAAAAAGCTCATCCTGTTAGCTTGCAGAGCATGTACCAGGCTAAACTTTCTGTTTCAGGAATTGTATTTACTTGGACTTCTTCAGTGTCTTCATTCTGCATATCTCTCAGCAGTTATACAATAGCTTTAACTTACTAATCAGTACACCTACCAAATTCAGGCTGACATTACAAGTTATTCATGCTTTATGTAAAACAATAGAGAGAGATTTCTCAGTTTTCAATTTGATTAAATTTGATTTTTAGGAGTTACATATGCTATTTGGAGGAAGCTTCAAAGGACACCATAAAGTTATTCCCATACTTTACCAGAATCATTTTGGTACTACCTTCTGTACATAATGTTCCAGTGCATAGACATAGTTCTAAATCTAAATGGAATGATTTAAATGGAAAGGTAGGAGTAAAAACATCAAGAAAAATAAAATCAAACAACTGTTGAAAAAATCTATTGCCAGATGCAGTAATTCAGCACAGTTCCTCTTAGAAGTTGCTTGAATATTCATGTAATCTTATTTTTGTATTCTTTTTTGCGTTGAGCAATTAATAACTTTCTTTTCTTTGACTATTTTGAAAGTCAAAAAAACAATTTCAGACAGTTCTAATGCCAACAAACAAAAAGTCCTTCTCTATGAATACTTATTTGCAGAAAATACTAGAGGAATTCCCTGCACAAATGCACCTTTCACTTATTAATAGGTTAATGATCTGCAAATTTGGAATTAGTGCAAACAAAGTTAATCTTTCTACACTATCTGTTTACATGGGAACAAATTACAGTGAGTAAAAATCTCTGTAAAGAAGCATTCCTTTCAAACTGCAGTTTAAAGCTTTTCTTACAAGTCTGACACTGAGGTCATTGCTTTGATCTGTTTTGCAGGCTGTTCAGTTTGTGAAGGCTTGAAATGGTGCCTGTTTATGCCACTGTGTATCTACATTACTTCCACATTAGAGTGCAAGTTTGGAATAGAAATATACTTTTCAAAAAAAAAAAAAAAAAGCTCCTGATCCTTCTCACTTATCATTCTTTTGTTCGSATCACAAAGTGGTATCAGAGTGCACAAACTGGATTCCTCGGGGATAAAACTAAGCCCAGAAACCAGGAGTAGCCCCTCTGCTTGGAAAATTAGGCAGTTTACAGATGTTATTCGTATGCTTACTCACCTACCTAGCTTATTTCTGTTTCTAGGACACATAGAACAAATACAACATTCTTACAAGCCTTTATGTATTTCTGAAGATGTATAACATATAAGCACTCAATGAGCCAATGGACTTACAAGCTGCTTGACCCTTAAGGATTCTTAAAGAACTGAGTGTTTCAATCTTAACATCACTTGATTCAGAGAAACAAGTACCAAGATGCAAAATATCCATGAAAGATGTCCATTACGCTTTGCTTATTTTTTTGTAGAATAACATATTTTAATGTTCTTGGCAATGCTGGCTTCTTGGCTCAAACATTTCCAATACGCTAAGATAGATAAGAAATGATACTGACTGACATAGATATGCGGGCCTCGAGATCTCAAAAGTGACTTCTCATATGATGAACAATTTCTGTGGACACATTTTCTGTTTCCACATTCTGCGGAAACAAAAGGCTTTATTTGTAGCTGAAGAAAGGAATAAACAAAACAGGAGCTGGTTAAATGATACAGAAAACAATGAAAAAAGCCTCATTCAGAATCTAAGCCTATGATACTCCTGGACAGCTAAGGTCCCTCAGAAAGAAACAGACTGCAGTACAGGTAATTAGCTTGCTAATAAAGCTGACCACAAATCAGTGTGATTTCTTCTTGACATGAAAAATATAATGATTCAAGAAGGAATACTGAAATCCATGAAGATTATAACTTTAAAGATTTCTGTACATATTTCTGAGAATAGGAAAACAATTGTTTCTATATAACTCCCTTTTTATAACTAAATTATAATCAGAGTATATAAATTGAGAATATTTTTCAGAATCACAGTACAATGTTGTTAATATAATAATCATATTGCAAAGATTGCTTTTACATTTGTGTTTCCATTCTATTGTAAGGAAAGTTCAACGTAAAATAGAAGTTTGTATCTTTCAAGAAAGAATCCTGAATGTATTTGCAGTAAAGGTATAGAATAGAGTAGTGTTAATTGGAAATGTAAGATAAAGTTTAAATTTCAGACAACTTTACAGGTTGTTTTTTATGATCTTTTATCTTTTTCTAGATTTCATCAACACTTACTTGCATAAGAAAAAAATCAGACATGTTTCTAGGCTGAGAAGGAAGTAATAAAATAGTCTGTACTTTCCATGGTTAGGAAGATTTTTGGAAAAAAAAAATAGAAATTTTAGAAATTTGCCTGAAGGGAGATTCATTGCTTGTTATTGTGATCTCACGGATCACTCAAATTGATATTTTAGAACAGATTCATAGGAAAACTTCTTGAATGTTTGAATTTCTTGCTTTAAAACTTTTTTTTTTTTTTTTAAAGACCTGGGAGAAGTTCTCATTTGAGTGAAAAGCTCATGGCTTGTGTAGTTATTTTTGGTAAATCTCAATTCCTTCTGCTTATTTGTAACTTCAGAGCAACCTGAAAAGTGGTTATAAACTACAGTTATATGATTATGGTTATATGGTCATAGGTTAGCCTTAATCCATTAGTGTGACTTCATACATGAAATATTACTGAAGCCTTCATCTTTGATCTGGTTTCTGAGAAGACTAAAATAGAATTTTTTAGGGAAAAAAATAATCTTGATCTACATATTTCAAGGAAGTATCTATTTAGCTTGCTGAAGTGGTGAACTATCTTTTCTGTTCAAAATAAAATTACAAATTTCAGTCTAAATTACCTGCTTACTTTCCCAGCTGCTGAATGACTTTTTTTTTTTTTTTTCGGTTTTGTTATAGAAATATTTATTTTAACTTGCCCATTATCACATAATTTTAATTTTTGATAAATTATAGTCAATTTAGACTCTTTTATATAGTAGAATATTTTCCAGTCTTTAAATTACTATTAAACAACTTTTATAATATAATATTAAAAGTTAATATTTTTATGCATAGTGTGAGTGTGTTCAGTATTGTAAGTGAATATGCATCCTATGTTGTAAAACCTTACATGGTGTATCATCTTTTTAATATCGTGTATCTGGCTTCCAAAACCTTAAAACATAATTATCACTTATATTTATGCATTTCAGATTGTGCATATTACTGTATATTTATATAGCTTTTTACATACAAACTGTTATTTTGTATATGGCTTTCCAAGAAACTTGAAAACTTTTGGAGAATGTCAAAAATTATTTCGCTCTCTGTCAGGTAAAATGCAAGATAGAAATGAGGTGATGTTAACAAATAAATTCAWTAAATATATTAAAAGCCGAAAGTATGACTATTTTACTGATCTGTTATGTGCCAAAAGTAGAGATGTTAGAGGATGATTCAGTTCTTCATTTTAAGAACTTAAATCCCTCCTAACTCCTAACAGTTTCTCTGTGCCCAAAACTGTGTTCAAATCCTTTTTTCAGCTAATATCTAACCGTCGAGATGACTAAACTCTTGTGTCATAACTATTGCCAATAAAATTCCTTCATGCTTAAAGGGAGCCCAAAAGCCATCTATCTCACTCTTGACAGTGCACTAGGCATTGTGCCCAGTACCCATCAGGATCTACATGCTCCTCTTCCCTCAGTTTATTTTTCATGAAGGCCTGAACAAATTATAGCCCAGGGACAACCTTATCTAACCATCAGCACCTCTTTCCTGTCCCATCTGARGAAATATGAACACAGACTGTCTCAGGGATCCCCAAAGTCCCAAAGTCCCAAACTCCACCCATACTGCCTAAGAGGTTATTAGTGTTCAACATCGTATTGAAATTGGTTCACTTAGAAAGTCTAAGAATTGTTGCATTAGAGGGAAAAACAATGTGTAGGTAGTAATGCTGGGGAGATGACTCCATGTTTCATAGATTAGATTTAACTTTTATATCTAAATTGCCCATATGTCCTAAAATATAGATTAAAAGTTTTAGGCATATAAGTGCTGCAGGATATGTGTGTATGTATATGGAGGATAGTATTTAGGTGAGATGAATAGCAAAGCAATAACTGACATCCTGAAGTTCAATACTCAGTGGTTGTTTAAGTGAGCTGAATTTGGGTACAGAACAAAAGAAAAAATCCCAGGAATTATAACGATAAAAATTAAGTGAAAAAAAAAATCTAAAATATACATTCAAATAGCATCTCTATACTTTGAAAAAGTMATTTGTGGGAATACTGTAATTTACAGGTTTTGCTTTTATGATAGATAATTTRGAACAATAAGTTAAAGTGCATTTTTTGCAAAGAAGCTTCTTAAAAAATCTATAACTGACAAAAGAAGTAGATGATATTTTTGACTTGAATGTTCAAAAGGTCCTTAGCAACACCTCTGGTGAGTTTATTAAATAAATTTAGGAAGTGGAAAGAAGTGAAGTAAACCTATAAATCAAAAAAGAGACAGAATATGAAACAAAGACAAATTATCTTCTTTCAGCTCGTAAAAAGTTAAGAGAAAGGTRACAATCTTCAGCGGACATAAAAGTGTTTGGGTTAGCAATAAAGATTACCAAGAATTTTAAAAGGGCAAGGACTGTGTGTGCATGATAAAGAATGATTCAAACAAGCCAAATGTTTTCACTCTATATTTGAAATATCTATAAATACTACTGTTTTAGCTGAGATGTCTAGATTCTGTGATCATAAATTCATTCAATAACGTGTCTTTTTATGCATCTTTATTGGCATTTGAGAAATTATTCTAGGAGTTCATATGGTATTCAGAAGAACACATTTTAAAATCTCTAAGAAATATGGGCAGGTCAAGAAATCTAAAGATAGTCTTCAATTAACATTGCGGATGCATTTATTATCAATGAACTAAGGAACAACCACTCTACTTTTAGTTCTTCTTCCTGCATACAGTGGCACTGTATGAATGCCTGTTGGACTTCAAATAGTTATCTTTGAGAGAGGAAGGATTATGTGCGAAGATGTACCATCTGGCTGATAAACGAGCAATGTTTATGTAGTTAATCTAGGCCATGGATAGGCAGCTAATTATGTGAGTACAGAAATATTCATGTTAAAAAAAAACAGAAGTTTACACCTGCATTTTTAAAGTTCTAATTATAATGACTGTTTTCCCAAGTATGCAAAACCGTTTTTCATAGACAAATGAATTACTSTGTTTTCCAGTTTCCAAATGAAAGCAGACTCATTTTCAGCATGACTCATATTTCATTACTATTTGAAGATGAAGGTCCCTTGTTAGTAATGTCTGAGTAACATACTGTCATTAACTTCCTTCATACATATGGGCACCCTGAAATAAACTGCTAGCTTTTGGATGTCTGCAATTGTGACAAGCTGTGAATGGATTGCAGTATACTCCCGAGAACAGCATCAATGATTCTACACATGGCCTGCAGTATAASCTGCATACCAAGGAATATATTCTGACTCAGAAGTCCAGCTCATGAAATCAAGCCTCATGGCTCAAAGTGACATAAGGAAGTAGAGAGTCTCCTGGGTCTACCCACTGAATCACTGTTCTGGGGAGATCTATTAAGGGTTTAGCAAGGAATAAAGAAATTAGGTTTAAGCCTACTGTGAAAAGACTCTGAAGATCTTTCCTGTGCCCAGTCACAGCACTGTGTCACATATCTGAAAAATATACGATTGCTCCCAATATAGAACAAAATTCACTAGAGCAGACCGTGGACTTCAGCTGATGAGAAAGAGCTATACTGATATAGTTCAGATTGAGTGTGCGCGATCTGTGTAGCTAGCATGTTCAGAACCATAAGCAGAATTTTGAGACATAGAAGAGACTAGCCTGCAGAAAGCACTTCATGCATGTTCTGTGAACTCTGAAGCTAACCTCCTGGAAGAACTTTTTGGTGCAACACAAAATGAAAATTTTACTTTGTGATTGACAAGAGGACATTTTGACTTCTCCATGAAGAAGCCAGAAAAAGCCTGAATGAGTTATAATGACTAATGTCAGTGACACATACCTTTTCATCTCTTCTGCAGCAGTGAGAAAAAAATAATGTAATCCTCTGCATACTAGTGTAATGAATTMTAGAGAATGAGAGTGTACCCCTTTCCCTGCCTCGTGCCCTTGAGAGGATCCATTGATCACTTWAATCTCAGTTTTAACTAGATATAACTTTATTTTCTAAATGTCCTCTGAACACTTCTATAGAGTTCCAAATGTTGAAGGAAGGAGACTTCCTTCTCTTGCTAGATATAGTTCTAGCTAGGACCCTGAAAGCCATTTTTATTTTAATTCCCACATTGCTTRCTCATAAATCCAGCAAAAGGGCAGTGTAAGTTCCTAATTGTTCACAGAGTGATGGGCAAAGATCCTGATGATCCTTCTATCACTGGTCCTCATATTTTTACTTTAGAAGTCTYCTTTAAATACCTCAAGGGATGTGGGATTTTTTGCCAAGTTACATTGTGTATCAGTACTGTCATATTTGAAGTGTTAGCTGTAGAAATAAAGCTTCTGCTCCTGCCCCTGCCCTTCCCTCCAGCAGCTTTCTTCATCAGACTTCCTTATTAACCTTCACTTACAACAGCATTAAAGAAACCATCTTAGAAGACTTTTGCTTTAGAGGAACGATTAGGAAAATACCAAGAGTACAAACACATCAATGGGGCACTAAGGCGAGGTACTAACCCAGCAAACTGGTCTTGCTGGAAAATGTAAGTTTTTGAAACTGGTCAAGGTTCAGGGCTTACTTAAAGACCTTTTATTTCGAAAATCAGGAAAACTCATATTTCTGTATGCACTCAGGAGACTAAGGACTCTGAATATTGTCTATATAAAGAGAAACCACAGTAAATTCAGCATGTCTACTAAAATTATTTCCTGCTTACTCATTTTTCACAGGACATTCCATATACAAATTGCAAGCTATGGAATACATTGCTCCTCAGCTGTACTATGAAGCTTTAGTTTTGTTTTTAAAATATCCTTTTCTTTTTTTTTTTCATTAAAATTTTTGGAATTGCATCTGCCTGAAGACTGGTATTAATACAGCACATGCATTCTGTGCAGACACTAAGTTCAAATACTTCTTGCACAAAGCAATTGATGAAGAAGGATACTTAATAGTGTAAGTCTTGTTGGGGCAGTAGCTCACAAACACTTCAGCAGAGAAAAGTTAATGTGGTAAATCTCTGATGGTAATGAAACCACATTGTGCTTCTGTTTGCTTGACAATGAAGCTTTAATTTCTGCTGTGAAGAGGTCACAGAAAATGGCAATAAATCAAATGTGTAGTGGATAATAATCAAAATTACTATAGAAACTGAAAAAAATTATAGGTTACTTGTCTTTGTTAATTGTAGGTTTTGAGGCTTTTGTTTTAATTCCAAGCATCTATGTAAGAAGAACCATTTATTAAACTCATTCAGCATCAACCCATGAACATGTATATTACATACTGTTGTTGATAATAGTCCAGGCTGAGATAAGTAAGGAACATGCTCCAGTAATATGTCACTGAAAAAAAAAGAAGGGGTGGATGCTTATACCTGATAATCTTATGAAATGACTTTTTTTTTTTTTTTTGATTTTATTACATTTTTTCCTGCATTAAGCTGTTGCCTTGTTCTGTCAAGAGTGTGAATACTCTTTTCATATATGGATCTACAGTACAATTGTTATGCTGGTCTTTGAAAACACATTCTCTATATCATTTGGTAGGATTTAGGTAATCATTATAGTACTTAAAGTGTTTATTTCAGCCTTTTAAAGCTGTCATTGATCAAGCTAAATAATTTTACAGTGTTTCACCTCTCAGAGAAGACTGACTCACAGGGACTCTCTACTCAGACTGAAATCCATTGACCCCAACATCTGCCAGGTGAAGGACCTGTGTCAGCAGTGGTCAAGTGCTCTGGTTATATCTGTCTCTTCTGATGTTTTGCTTTTGCTGTAGGTAGCGATGATCTTTATAAAGCAAAAGATATCATTTTAATGGCAGGAAAACAAGGCATATCAGGAATAAGAAGTGGTCCCTGACTTCATTGAAAATGTAGGCAAATGTCCCTGGGACTCCTGTGGTTAACAATCCTGTTAAACTTGTCAAAGTGCATAACCTCACCTGACCTATTTCACACTTCTCTTTTATTTGACATTTTGATATGATCAAGAAATAATATTAAAGCATGTGTACACATAGATATATGGTAGCCTTAAATTAGTTTATGAAATTTAAATATTAAAATATATATATGGGGTAAAGTAGGACCTACCATGAAAAAAAAATATTTAAAAATTTATAGGAAATCTCTACAATTTTTATATCAGTCTTATCATGCAAAAATTCCTATCTTTCTTCTGTTGTCATATGAACTGTGTAYTATGGACAAGAATTAGAAATGGAAATGGAAATTCATCTGCTACTGTCAGCACAGTTTACAATGATATTAGGTTTCTAACTCCTGTTTCAATGCCTCACTTTCTGCTGTTTATAATAGGAATTTTGTGATTTCATGGGAAACTATGTCTCTAAGAAGCTTTGTTGATGTGACCTCTTTGCCATGTGTCTATTTGAGCAAGGATAATCTCTTGGACTTTGCACAATTTTCTCTAGATATCTATAAAGGACAGACTAACCCTCTCACTATTTACCAGAAATGAACTGTTATCGACTCAGCTATGTGCAGTTCAAATAAGAAAGTCAATATAACTCAAAAAAATCAAGCATAAGAGAGTGTAGCAAGGAGATAGATCCACAGAAGTATCAGGATGCACTGTGACTACTCTAATYAAGCTAGGCTGTGCCGCGATTGAGAGACGGGACATAGCTTGATGCAAGCAAAGTGTCGATTTTATTGTTGTTACACACAYGTTTATATAGATCAGAAGGTAGCGTGTCTTACGCGGATTGGGTGCTTCTTCAAATCAGGCACTCCTTGATTGGTTAAATACAAAAGCAGCTACAAGCAGGTTACAAAAAATAATGAGCAACAAATTAAGTCCTATTGGCAGACTTAAAGCAGACTAAGTTTATCTACAACCTTGAAACAATACTCCCTTCTACAACTGCCTTTAGTCAGGACGACCCAGGCTTATCTTGTCTTTCCCAGGGCTTATGGYCGRCAAGTTCCAGCACGTCTTGCTCCAACAGCGGCACTATGCTTGAGGCCCTGTCAAGGTTGGTCGAGTCCTGGCCCACAAGGCTGTAACAAAATCAGACTTATCTTTCACACTAGTTCTTTTCTTTAGGCAATATTGACTACTCTTTAAATTATCTGCATAAATAACTAAAACTATCCTCCTTAAAAGAAGTATGCATACTAGATTCTCATGCTTGAAAAAATTGACTACTCTTTAAATTATCTGCATAAATAACTAAAACTATCCTCCTTAAAAGAAGTATGCATACTAGATTCTCATGCTTGAAACAACATTCGTGGAAATGCAAAAAAAAAAAAAAAAAAAAAAAAAAAAAAAAAATTTTCATTCAAAAAATAAAGAATGGAATCATAAATGTTAAAATATCTTTTTTATATTATAAGATACCACAAGAATTCATAAAATTGTAGGTATATTTAAGAATTCCTCCTATATTTGTTAGATATTTTCACGTGCATAAACTTTACSCATACCTACCACTTTTGTGTATAGTTTCTGAAAATATTTGAAACTGAATTTTGCTGACAAAAGTATTTCCTATAACTAATAATTCAAAATGCCTTTTACCGAACACTGCAATTCTGACTTTAACATTTTTTTGATGCTAAATAAGCAACCTTGCTTGTATTTCAGATGTACAAGGTACATGTAGGAAATTCCTGTTGTCTGCATAATAACTATATTCAAGAACAATAAAAGTGATTTTCAATAATACCTTTCCATTTAGAATTAATCCTGAACTCATTGATTTAAAACTAGTGCCTGGATTCACTTTTCATCCCGAAAAATGATGCACTCAGGGAATCCAATTAAATCATGAACCAAGGAAAGCATCAGTATTACTACAAGGAAGAAAATGAGCTCTTGTCCAGCCAGTCATCAGTGTGTACCATTTCTCTCTTCTTTATGTGTGACTTCTTAATCCCTGAATCCTCTGAAGTCATGTTTTCTGCTGCAGATGAATCCACACAGTAGATAGTTGTTGACTTGGATCCTGGTTTTGTACTGCTTGTTTTTAAAAATATATACTGGTAAATTGTACATACATTCACGAAAAACAATACAAAACAAAAAAAGATGACTAGTGAAATCTCTTTAGTGGGACTTGGTGAGCTGAACTGYTGGTGGACTCTATCTCATTTTGTGCTGGACTACGCTGCAAGACTCTAAGGGAAAGTGAGAGGGAATGACAGAAGTGTATCGCATCTAGTGTTATATACACTGCCATTGGTGTTACACAGTGCTTTAGCAAAACAAAGAGTCTTCCATTTGTAAGTCTGTAGTCTTTTATTGAAACCCCATGAAAGAGAGTACAATCTGCCCTTTGCTTTCTATGGATCCTTCTCCATGCAGAATCCCAGGCTGCTGTTACAATACCTTTCACTTTTCTATTCCAAAATGCTCTTATCTTCATAGCCTCACAATGGTGGATTCTGAAAACATCACATATGTAGACCTGGGTTTTGCAGAAAGTAGTTGCTATTAACATGAGAATTGATATTCTCCACTTATTGTCCTCTGTTTTTTTTTTAGTTTATAATCTCATACTAGAAAACAAATATAATTTAATAGATAGCACTAGTAGATAAGATTTTATCTACTSTCAACAAACATTGCTGAATAATTCACATGTAAAAAGCTTAGAAGCCAATTAACATGTAAAACATCTATGACTAATCAAAGAGTGCTCCAGTAAGTACTCAATAAGTACTACTAATATAATGAATGAGAAAAAGCATACGGAAGATGGAATGGCTCCTGCAAAAGCATATTATTACTACAGAAATAAAAATACTCAGGGGAAAACCTGCACTGGAGAAGATGCTCAGATGGGGATGGCAGGACAAAGAACTTGTGAGACCCCGACTACTTCTCCTGTTGGCTGGTCACTGCGGAGAGTTTTCTCTCTGCCTTTGCTCCTCTGCTTTTTCCTTTCCTTTCCTTTCCTTTCCTTTCCTTTCCTTTCCTTTCCTTTCCTTTCCTTTCCTTTCCTTTCCTTTCCTTTCCTTTCCTTTCCTTTCC
>NW_020455683.1:189368-208336 GCF_003342845.1 Nothoprocta perdicaria
TTTTCTCTTTTCCTTTTTTTTCTTTCCTTTCCAGTTTTTTTCTTTCCTTTCCAGTTTTCCTTCAAGGCAACTTTTAGCATCAGAGTTGCTGCATGCATCAGCTTCCAACCCTGCAAATAGATCTTTGCACTTGTGGGTGAGTTTCATCAGTCTTTGCACTATGTTATACAAACACTGCTGTACTTCCGCTTCATCTAGTTGGTCTCCCTCTGCCAGTCAATAGCCATGTAACCTCTCCCAGGCAGGGTAGGATACAATCTGGCCAGCTGTGAGTCTGGAGGGGAGAAGGTGACCAGATTGGTGTCAGGTCCCCCTTCCTCCTCTCTTGGGTCTTGTCCTGCTTGTAGAGCATGAGTCTGTGCTTGCAGTCTCAAACACAGAGCTTTTGTCCTTGCGAGGGTTGTTTCAACAACTTCCACTGGGTACATGGAGTTACTACATAGCAGGGAAAGGCTTGAGTTAGATAACCATTTATCGCATAGCAGAATGCACATGGTTTGCAACTAAGTCAAAGGTGGCATCAGACCTGGAGACACTTTGGCTTGTTCTACTATAAACCTTTTTGCTAGGTACATTGATGATATCTTTCAGGAATAACTACTAGCACTTGCTTATAAAGCACTTTTGAAAAGATCTTTTTTTTTTATTTTAGTTGATTCTAATAGGTGTAAGCTAAAAGTGATTGTCACATAACAGGACATAAATAAATAAATATATTCACTTCAAATACTATTAAATGATCTTACTGTGACAATAGAGAACACTGCAGCACTTGCCAAGATCTAACACATCCAGTTGGCATTCTATAAATTTTTTGTTTTGTTTTGAAGTAATCAATATGAAACAGCATAGGGCAGTTGGATTTTCTAATTACTTTTTCATAGATTTAACAATTAACTGTCATTCAAAAAGACGTTCATTATATTACTGAAGAATATAAAGGCTAAATGTTTTATTTACATTCTAGTGCATTAATTATAATCATAATAACCTACCATAAAAAGTAAAATCTATTTTTTGGGTCCTAAATTTGATCTATTATGTTTTCTTTTTTTTTTTTTGTACTCTGTCCTTAACTAAGAAAATATTACTGCTTGCTGCCAGGCAACTGGCATTGTGATATGCAAAATTTGAGATGACTGTTAGCATATGGAAAAATTGACCTCACAGATTTTGCAGCCTGATTACTCTTCAAAAGTAATTTGGAGGGCTTTTTGAAGAGTGGGAGACAATCCTATGGCACAATAAACCATGGAACAATCTTGCATTCTGAGTTTTTATCTTGCTCAGAAAGGGCTAAAAAAGTATTATAGAGTAATCATTGACTTCCTAATAATTAAAAAAAAAAAAAAAAAACTTCATATAGGTGAACTACAATACCAAGACCCAAAGTACTTCTGCATATGATTAATTTTAAATATATAGATATGTCTAAGGAAGTCTGTAAGATTGCTTATACACTTGGTTAATGTATTAAAGGCATGAAGCTAATGTTTAAGGAAGCTTATTCACAGACAATGACCCCTGAGTATAGGCGCAAATAAAAACCCCTGACTCAGAGGTCATTTAATCAAGATAGCTAAAAGGAAGAGAGGTGGGATGTTGCGAGGAATGGAAACCTCAAGGAATGGAAAAGGATGGTTTCAGAATATCAGTAGTTGGGCTCCAGTCCTTTTTTTGGAAGATGTCAAAGCAAAAAGGAGTCTTAAAAGCAGCCTAAAGGAGGACCACATTATCTCTGCTGATAATGTGACTCTGTTGATATTGTGTTTGGAATGCTTATCACCAGGATAGCTATTAGTCTTGAAAACCATGCAAGATGTCACCACAGTCAAAAGTAAAACAATGTGAAGCGCGATAAAAACTGTAGATAGTTAGGAAAGGTGGTTATAAGGGATATGATGGCTTGAGCATGAAAGACTAAGGTTTCCTCTTTACACTCACTGAGTCGTGTCTAATGGCTAGTTATCTATTTGGAGATTTTTGAGAAACAAGAGAGATTTTGGACATAAGTAGTAGATATATAAATGTCTGTCTTGTGTATAAAACCAGAAGTTGAATTTATGCTTGTGCATAAGACAACATATGTAAACATTTGTGGGATTAGATCCTAATGCATTACTCCACAATTAAGTTAGAGAGCTAGCTGTGGATTCAAATAGTCAATTCCTTACTTTAATTTCTTAACATTTTACTATTGATATTTTAGAGTTTGCTTTCAAAGTTGCTGTGTTTCTACTACTTAAACAGATATCTTTTTTTTTTGCACCATCATTTGAATTTCTGATTACCCTTTTATTAAAGGATGAGATACACATTTCCAACAGAGTCACTTTATCATTATTATTGCTATCTGCATTACAAATGTATTCATTAGCATTCTTGTCACAAAAAAAAACCAAGTTCATTATCTGATTTGACTAAAATTTCTTCAGATATATCTTGAGGTATTTGATTTGCCTTATTTATATTCTCAGTAGGCATCTTTCTCTTGCTTGCTGGAGATAAGTCAATTGTGATTCCACTCATTACTTTTCTTCTGACTGAGATCTTTTTCCTTCCTTTGCAACACGTAGAGCTTGTATATGTTTTCCTTTATTTGCTTAATTGATTTGTAACTCCTGAGTTGCCATATACACACAATTATTGACTACGTAAAACAGATTTTAATGTTCTAAATATGGGGTTTATATTCAGTAACATCTTAAATTAAAAAACATATATGGGTAATAAAAAAAAAGATCAACTCATTGAAATGTTTATCTGATGGGATTTGTTTAATGATGAATTAATGACAGCCATATTATTAGATCTGTACAGAGGGTTTATTTGCAAATGACACCTGTCAGGATTTGGTACAGGCAAATTTCCTGAGTTTATTCATAGCTTTTTCTGTGATAAGATATATAGTTTTCTCTGATAATMTAATGGTTTTTGATCCTGTCACTTATTTAAATGTCCCACTCAATTCCAGAGCATACTGTATTGTGCCAGACCATCATTAATATGCCAATATATGCCACCCAATAAGAATATGGAATATACTTAACATAGTGTGACTTGCAGTGATTCAGATTTCTTACTAGAATTTTCTATTTTTAGTATTAGTAGATGAAATTTTCTTGAGTTCATGAACTCCTTTCTTCAGAGACAGTAAAAAATGCACATTGTTGCAGTCAGTGGTAGCAGTGTCCATACAGAGATACTTCACTGACACACAGCTGAGCTACATGCTGGAATTAAAAAGAAGCAATTGATGTTCACCATATTTCCCCACTTTTATAGATACTCATGTCTTTATTCCATTGTCCATATGAATATATTTCTATATGAAATATGAATTTTTGTCTATATGAAATGATTTAGCATCACTGTGAGATACCCGAGCGTAACCTGAGAGAACCACATGAGTCTGGCAGACAGGGCACAAGTGCTACCAGTGTCCTGTCTACAGTGGCAGCTGGAGGACAGACGGACATCTGGTAATGCCTGGAATGATGCTCAACACCTGCTCATAGGCAGCTGAATTGAACCCAGGCTGCAATGCAGATCTTGGCTAAAGGATCTGAGCCTTATATAGTTTATAATAATACAACTCCCATCCAGAAGATGTCTTTTTGTGACACTGGCAAAGAAGTTTTATTTTCTGAATTAGAACTAACATGATATAATGGTATGAATTTTGCTTGAATTCATGTGTATGTGCAGTGAGCCAGAACACTGCAGCTGTTAGTATTTTTCTGCTCAGTGTTAAACAGATACATTTATGCTCTTAAATAATGGGAGCACTGGAGGAGCAAATATTGCTGAAAGAAAGCAACCAAAGCCTGTGTTAACAGAGATAGTAAGGGGAGAATGCTAACGTTGCTATAATTTTGCATTCTTTCTAACACCTTTCTCAGCAATTTTTCTTCCTTGTGAAGCAGTAACAACTTCAAATCCCTCCCTCAACTTCCATTCTCAATGCAGAATTTAAGTATCATAGGACAGAAATCATCTGGTTCTTTTTTTATTTACATATATAATCTGTTGGTTACTCTTGTGATTTATTGAATGACTTTAACAGTATTTCTATTGCTATTCTTTTGTTGTTGTTGTTGTTGTTGTTATTTCTACAATAGTTGTAAAGCCTTATAACTCTCATTTCTCTGTCAAAGAAAAACACCTCAGTCCTTGCTCTAAACTCCATTTAGGATTTCTCATTAGTTGTAGCATTCTGTTGGATGATATTTAAATGTACTGTGAAGTAATCTTCAGAAGTTATGCATTTAGAAATATTTTAGAATTGTGGAAATAGTGGATGYCTATAGTGGAATGAGCTCCACAACTGTGGTGTAACAGAGGCACTCAGAAGGGAGTTTGGCGAGAAAGAAAGGCAGTGGGTGCTGGATGCAGGAGTGTACTATCGCACTGTGCTAACCTTCTGCATGCACCCCTTCAGACCCTATGAGCGGGTATGGACRTCAAAGAAGTCTGAAAACACATATTTTGCTTAGTTATAAAGATGGGCTATGATACGAGACAGGGGTAGCTTTAGACTGTTTTGGAAAACGATATCCCTCTACTTCTGCAAAGTAATTATGTTCTGCGACCTTGCTGATTTCAGTACTCTCTGACCACCTAGATGCTGAAATCAGCTGCAAATCCATGCCTCAAAAATGGAAAGCAATTTGGGAAAATAGGTGAAATTCACTCTATCTGCTGGCATTCAAATGAGAAGTGTGTACGCATCACACATGAAGACACTAGAATTTTTTCTTTCACACAGATGATAGAGACACTTGGTGTTTTTTTTAATATCAAAATGGATTTTGTTAGGAAAAAAACAGAATAGCTATCCTCTACTTGTTTTATTTCAACATAAAAGAAATAAAAAGCAAGGGAAAGAGAAAATATTCCTTAATATCAATGTTCCTTAGATGGAAATATGGAAAGGGCTATAAGAAAGCAAAACAAAATAGAATGTAGCAGTAGTCAGCAGAAGAAATAAAAGAATGTCCAAATCTCATTTGTGTTTTCATGACCTTAAGTTGACTTTCCATGTTAGTTCTGCCTGGCTGGAAATAGCTCCTGTTGCTGTTAACCCAAGGGACAAATGAAGAGTTCAAGGGCAGAGGAAAATCCTATTCATGTTTCCATGCTTTGTTCTTGAAGTCTTTGCCTCCCCTGAACTGATCGTTTTGTGTCACGGATGTTAATTCTGTGTCAGCTATACTGACACAGAAGGTAGATTTGCTTATTCTTCTGACTCCCCCTTCATGGACAGTTATGTGGATTTACAGGCAGAATGAGACTATACATATTAATTGCACCTATTTGTCTGAACTAAAGGACTTATTTGCAATAGTGGCGCTGTCATATTTTAATGAATTCTACCATATATAACCAGGTCTCAAGTTCACGGATATATCATCTTTGCTAATAACAATTTCAAGAGTACTAATTAATTGCACAAGATCAAATAGGTAATTCTTTCCATCAAGAAGATTTTGTTGCATATAAGAAAGGTTGTTCTCTAGATTTTCTTAACTGAAAATTTGAGTCGATTGTAAGAGCCATCCTTCAAAGGTGAATATACTTTTTTTTTTCCAAAAATACATTTTGTGTGTTTACYTGTATTTCTCATAAATTAAATATGTATGTGCATATATGTACATATACACATATATATAAATATATATATTCATCTATGGTGATAGTAGCAAATTCAGGACTGGTATGAATATGAAATTCACCTTTGATTATGGATCCATATTATAGTTTTTGAAACATTCGCCCCTCTTAATTTTTATAACAGTAAATGACAGAATGTCATCTTAAAAAGAAATTTACTTAGTTACTTCACAGTAAAGGATCTTACATTTTATTCATTAATAGTAGAAAATTATTCTTTAAGGATTTAACTATATAGTTTTTAAAATGTGTGAAAAAAATTTATTCTTGTTTTGTTTTAGGCCATTTACATAGGTTTATAGAGTTGCTCTATCTGCATTTGTGTGAAGTATTCAACAAAAAAAAATTGTACAATTTTTAATACTTTTAATAAGATATTGTAAAGGGAAATATTTGGTGTGAATAATTACTAGGAAAGTCTATACATGCACCTTGACAAAAAGGTTACATGCTAGTCCTAAAAAACAATTAAGTAGATTTAGACACAATAACTAAACTGCCACTAATAATTGTAACTGAAATATTTTTGAAGCTAAATACATCTAATCTTCCTTTCCAAAGCTGTTATCTCATTTGCATTTTGACATTAAAACCTACTAGGGGGATTTTGAGAGTTTTCACTTTATTTASTTTAGGAGTTTTTTAATGTCATGTAATGGCATTTTTCTCACCAAATTTTCATTCCTTTTTTTCTGAAAGACAACAGCACAGATAAGGAAATTCACCATTTGTAAATTCACCACTATATAAACCTTCAAAAGTTGCACTACCTCATCTTAAATGTTTCCCTGCAATTTTCCTTTTCATATTTCCAGGAAGTTTTTCTTTGGTGAATGCATTGCTAATTCCATTCACTTCTTAGAGCTGTTCTGGATTTTATAGAAGAATTCAATCCATTGGTTTGAAGTCTAAAGATAGGAAGAAAAATTAGGAGACAATTCCTTTGTASTTTTAGCAGATAGAACAGCATTTTTATCATATTACATGACCTAATTCCTTCTTTTTGCAGAAAATGGGCTTGACTTCTGTATTTTCTTTTTTTCTGTATGCATATCCTTTCAACAGAACATGTTTCCAAATATTCAGCAGATCATAAAAACAACCCATATATGTAGTATATACTTCAGTTGTTGTCCCCAGTGAATAAAATGATTCCAGTTTTATTTTGAGCAACAGACAATATAGCAGAAGCTCTACAAAACACACCAAGAACACTAAATCTTTGTTAATTCTACATTTCAAAAAAGTCCTGTGTTCACAGTTTCACTTTGTGAAGCCTTGACATAAATCTTAGTCAGACAAGCTTTTAGTATTTCCATCTCAACATCAGGCTGAGCAATCATTATTGATCGTAATTGTAATTGTTTGTGCTTTCATCTACTCATCTTACTGATGGTAGCAAGTCCCATTACAGAGCTTGTTTCCTGTAATCCTCTGTAAATACCTATCTTCTTCTTCTGTGTGGGATGGATCTGGATTTATCTTTAAGTCATACTTGCCTACTCTTTTTTTTTCTTTTTCCCCCAAGAAAATCAGTGCACAGGGCACTCATTTTATAGTGGTTTCTGCTTGCATTCTGCTGCTGGCCATAATTCATCTTTCCTTGTTGACAGATGCACCTATGAAGGTCCAGACATAGACAAAGACTAGCTTCTCCGGGATACTCAGCAGGATCTTGGTTTTATGGAGCTCTTTTGGTATATTTTTGTGCCTGTAGAGTAAGGATTCAAAGTGTATCCATAAATTTCTACCACTCTTCTAAGAGTTGCTCACCATGAAGGGATAACAAACATATTTGCAATTGAAAAGGTGTACCTTTTAATAGAAGATGTGTCACAAGAAATTATCATCTGTTCCTYGATCATATAATACTTCATATAAAATTGTGTCGTGTTCATTTTCTGTAAGACTTACTGAATTATTCATAAATTATATATCCACAAACTTAATTTGTTCTTATTTGTAAGATAGATAACAATCTATTTTGGAAGTGATGGAGTGTATACAATGAATTAAGGTTTGCGACAATTTAAAAATTAGTTTCTTTTATGTAAAGATAAGAAAATGATTGATAGGTTACAACTTCTACTAAACAATGGGAAGGAACAACACACTGATTATTTGTAACTCACTCTCTTACATAATTTAATGCAAGATTACACAGTTCTGTCTAGATAGAGAAAATTTTTAGAGCCATCTGCTACAGGGGCCTTCTGTTCTCTTTCTGCGTGAAGATATTTTCACTTTCTTCCCATATGTTATTTAAGTTAAAAAATGGCCTTTTTACCTGCATCCACTCTGGACATGCATTATTATAAAGTCACCTCCGTCCTTTGGGTATTTAGCAGTCTGCTGCTCATAGATGTCTTACAATCTGCTGCTCACGCTTAATGCTTTCATATTCAGAGACCAGAGCTTCCCCAGTGCCATTTCCTCTCTTTTGCTTTTGACATGCTCTAGGACATAAATTCTATCACACTTCTGCGGACTAAGGATTCCCAAAAAAAAAAAAAAAAATGTTGTCTCATGTCTTTCTTTCCGTGTATCTAACTACAGTGCTCAAGTTGTTAAAACACACTAATCTATTCCTACCCCTTCTCTACATGTGTTAGTTTAAGAATATAGTAAATTGGTTTTGCTCAGGTGCTCACTATAAAATATCTATGGAAAAGAATCTAAAGACATAGATGAAACAGATGACTTCTCATTGTTCCTTCTCCTAGAATTAGGTTCTCTCTCTTTCTCCCCTTGCATCTCATCCTTCCTTCAGTCAGCTTAACTGATCATGATTAGTCCAAAAGTTAAAATCCTCTTTGGCATAAAAAAATCTGTCAGTTTATCCTGAATAAATACATAAATAAACTAAGCACATTTTATTCTTGTGTGATGAGAGATGATTAGGCAGATGCAGACTGCTATGAAATCATAGCTTGTAGAAGAGGAAGAAGAAACAGTTCAGAAATGTTCCTCAGCTGGCTGTGGAGACATCAAACTGAAAAAAAGGCTGATGGTGTTGTACCCTAGGCCAGTGAGAATAAAAGTAGATTTTTACTCACTTCTGAGGCATACTTCCATAGACTCTTCAGGCACAAAAAGGACACAGTTCTCACAGATCAAGATATTTTATGATCTTATGATTTTGATTATGATTTTATGATTCTTTTTACAAGAACTGTCTTGGCTGATCTGGCCAAGGGAAAAGGAATTTGGTGAGCATGGGGTGAGCATATATTGAATAAATGTCCAGCAAGTACATGATCTTATTGAAGGAGTCTGATTTCATCAGACTATGCCACTCTTGGAATTATGAACCAGAACTCCAATCAGCTAAATTAAAACAAGTGCATTAACTTCACAGAGTATGAACTGCCTTATATTAGTTAGAATCCATTTCTAAGTGTGTAAGTTATTAATTTCTGTACTGAAGGCAAAAATGTATCAAAAATGTAAAATTCAAAGGAGGAATACAAAGACAACAAAATTGTTAAGAGACTTTGCATAGTAAAACAGATATCAGTAAAAGTAAGGCAACTTTAATAAAGATTTATGTGATTAAACTAAAGAATTAGTGTAGACCTATCTCTAAAATTTTCTTATAAAAAAAAAGAAAAAGTAAATCACTTCTCATTTTATTTGGCATCAGTTTTGCGGGGCCAAAAAGCATATTTAAGCAGGTTCACAAATTACACTAGGTGAGAGGGCTGACATTTATTTTCCAAAGTGTCCTTCTGTAATAAATATTTCATATAACTGGGGACAACAATTGCTTTTATTAGCTACATATCATTATTTAAAGCGTAAGTAGTTGATTAACATATACATTCTTTCAAATAGATAGAAATTAGGATATAACATTGTTATTTTATTCAGTTAGTGAAAATCAACTCATAATCTTTTTTTCCATTTCTTCTAATTATTCGGAAGATATGCCATTCTGCAGAAAGATGTATGTTTTGAGAAGCATCAAGGTCCATTCTGGCAAAAACAACTGCAACAACAACAAAAAGAGAATTATGTGTGTGACTGAAATATTCATAAAGGAAAAATGAAAATAGAAAACCTGAAATCTCCAATCCTACTGTATTTCACTGAGGCTCTAGACCCAAAGATGAGAACTATTATAAGTTTGTCCCAAGACATCAAAAAAATGTTAACATTTTCAGCATTAAATTCATCAATTTCTCACAATACTGGAAAACCTACAAACATTTAAATGTAATATTCAAAATGGGATACAAATGAATAAAGCAAATATTTATTTGTTAGAGAAACAATGACAAAAATATTGAAAAGATGATATCAATGTCAAAACATTAACAATAAACTGAAGAAGCAACAAACAATATGAAAATAATTCTTGTTTTAATAGTGCAACTATAGAATAGTGCAAGTTTTTTTTTTAATTTTTTAATATTAACTGGACACATTTCCATATCTACTGGCAAAGTTTGCTGTGACAAATGGTAAAGATGTAAATATTTCTATACATACAGAAACCCTGTGTGCACAGTTCTCTATTAGAAAAAAACAGAGACCCATACATGTCAACATAAAATGAACTGAATGTTTAAAATATTTGCACTTCACTTGTCAATGATTATGCCTTATGAATGTGTAGATGTGTTGAATTGATAAGGAGAGTTTTATGAGATCTATGAGATTCTAAGGTCACAGGGAGATGGGTATATTCTGTTTATTTTTATATTCTTAGAAACAGCTAAAGAAACATTAGTACTTCATCTAAATTCTTGGCAGTTATCAGGAGCCATTCATTGAGATAGGCATTTTATTTTATTTTATTTTATTTTATTTTATTTTATTTTATTTTATTTTATTTTATTTTATTTTATTTTATTTTATTTTATTTTATTTTATTTTATTCATACAATGTCTGCAAACCAAGAACTTTTCTACAAATGAGTTTTATCATCATCTATCCTTTGTCAATGGGAATTGTAGTCATTGTATTTTCCTATAGATTGTTAACAATCTCTGGAAAATGAACACTTCCTTTGCTAATCAGTTCTTGAAGTCTTCTGATGAAACTCTGTGACGGATGACTTGCCCAAGAAATGGTTTCCATACTCCAATTAGGTASAAAATTAGGATCAGTGCCTGATGGTCAATATCTTAAGGTGTGAGAAGTAATACTACTTAATACATACAGAGGAAACTAAGCCTTGGAAACGAGATCATTCAGCAGTATTTCTGGCCCTCTTTCGCATATGTAGTAGTATTGTATTTATATCTTCACATGTGGCTCTGTGATGTGGTTAAAATCAGAAACAAGATTTTTTCAGATATATAAAAAAGTTAGACACAGTTCAGTGTCAGTTGCACTTCCATGCTAAAGACTTTCATGGGGGTAATAGAGACTCTGCAAATGCATGACAAGGTCACCTTAAAAAAAGGAGAGGCTCTCTTCTCCTTTACATACTTATACATCAGCTTCAGTGTGCACAAAGAATGCTAAATGTTACAGGTAGTCAGTCCAGGGGCAATTGTTGGGTGAGATCAGTGCTCGCTTTAGCTTTGTTCTATCTCAGCAAATGAAGGCATTTAGGGCATTTCTTGGCAGCTTTTCTGATCCATTTTCTTTTGCTCCCATGATCACKGCACTAGGGATATTAGAGGATATATCACTGTCTATTCTTTTTATTTTCTGCTTATGGAGTTATGGTCCTTGCATTTTCCTAGTCTCATCTGAACCTGCTACTATGTGTGCATCCACCATCTCCCTGTAGCAGAAATTTTTAGAAGTTGCTAAATGTGAAGAGAAGTCCTCTTAACAGCTTTAATCTAAATTCTTAAAAGTTTTATTCAGTGATTTCTATCTCTACTTTTGCAGAATTTGGGATCTCACCTGTATTCATCTTATTCACTGCTTTTATAAACTTATATAAACTCATAGTTGCCCTCCTTGATAACTTTCCTATTACAGTGTTCTTAACATAGAGGTCAAAACTGAATGTAAAGCTCATTACATGGATATACAAAGGCTTTATACAGCGGCAAAATGGCACCATGTCTGATCCTGATTTTTTTGTCTGTATGTGCAAGAGTCATAGCTGTTCCCTGAAGCTTCATGCATAAAAACAGTATAAAATAATCTCTGGCCTTAAAGAAATAGTGCTGCAACACTGCAACAACAAAGAAAGTATTGTGACTTTCCACTCAAAAGACATATATATAATGTTTGAGGAAATGGATAGAATATAAACTTCCAAATATTGGTAAAAAATGTTTTGGTTTTATAGACTAAAGGACCTACAGGAATTTTAAAGAGAGTAAGATTAACAGCAACACCTTCCCAAGAAAAGTATGAACTGTTAAAATAATATTTTTTTTTAAATGGGAAGTTATTTTATTACTAAAAAATCTGAAAGGTCTGAGCAGTTTAGAAAAAATATCCCTCATGCAAATGGAAAATATATTGAGAATATCTTGTAATTTATTTTCATTATTCTCAGCAATGTGTTGTACCAGCATGTCAGGAATTCTGTTAAATAAGTCATTATTTTATAGGAAAACTTTCTAAAAAGGGCCTCATCAATAGGATAAGATAACCTCAAGTTGCATGAAGAGAGGTTCAGGTTAGATATTAGGGAAAAAAACCTACATGGAAAGAGTAGTGAAACTTTGGAACAGGCTGCCCAAGTTCTCTAGTGCCATGGCCTGTGAAGGGCGCTCTAGGACTGAAGAAGCCAAAGGGACAAATACGAGAACTTCTGGAGGCCCACATAGTCAGGCTGCAGCTGTCCCAACAAGGAGAGGCACATTGGGACCCCCACTCAAATGCCTCTACATAAACGCATGCAGCATTATGAATAAACAAGAGGAATTGGAGTTGCATGTGCGGTTACAGGGCCATGATCTCATTGCAATTACTGACACATGATGGAACAGCTCCCATGACTGGAATGTGGCCATGGAGGGCTACAGGCTTTTCAGGAGGGACAGAGCAGGAAGGCCAGGTGGCGGAGTTGCTCTTTATGTGAGAGAGCAACTGGAATGCTTAGAGCACAGCACAGGAGAGGATGGAACGCGGGTAGAGAGCCAGTGGGTGAGGATAAAGGGGCAAGCCAGCAGGGGCGACACGGTGGTGGGAGTTTACTGCAGGCCTCCTGACTAGGATAAGGAAGTGGCTGAGGTCTTCTACAGGCAGCTGCAAGAAGCCTCCCGATCACAGGCCCTGGTCCTCCTGGGGGACTTCAACCACCCTGATATCTGCTGGGAAAACCACATAGCCGGGAACAGACAGTCCAGGAGGTTCCTGCAGAACATTGCAGATAACTTTTTGATGCAGGTGGTTGAGCCAACAAGGGGAGGGGCGCTGCTAGACCTGATACTAACAAACAAAGATGGTCTAGTGGGAAATGTGAGGGTTGGGGGCAGTCTGGGCTGCAGTGACCACGAGATGTTGGAATTCATGATCCTGCGTGGAGGAAGCTGGGCGAGAAGTAGGATAGCTCCCCTGGACTTCAAGAGAGCCAACTTYGACCTCTTCAGGRAGCTCCTTGGAGCAGTCCCYTGGGTCAGGGTCCTAGAAGGAAAGGGAGTCCAGGAAAGCTGGCTAATATTCAAGCACCACTTTCTCCAAGCTCAGGATCAGTGTATTCCCACAAGAAAGAAGTCAAGTAAGYGGGGCAGGAGACCTATATGGATGGGCAAGGAGCTGCTAGGCAAAGTGAACGAGAAAAAAAGAGTGTACAGCTTGTGAAATAAGGGCCAGGCCACTTGGGAAGAATATGGGCTCATTGTCAGAGAATGCAGATGTGCAAYGAGGAAGGCCAAGGCCCGGGTGGAATTAGAGTTGGCGAGGGATGTCAGGGACAACAGGAAGGGTTTYTATAAGTATGTCAACAGCAAGAGGAAGATGAGGGAAAATGTTAGTGCACTGCTGAATGGGGAAGGGGCCTTGGTGATGGAGGATACCGAGAAGGCAGAGTTACYAAATGCCTTCTTTGTCTTTACTGCTAAGGCCACTCCCCATGAACTGCAGGGCTCAGGTGACAGAGAGATAAATGGGCTAGAGGATGACCTCCCGCTGGTTGAGAAGGATGGGTTTAGGGATCACTTAGGCAAACTGGCCACTCAAAAAACTATGGGCCCAGATGGGATGCACCCAAGAGTGCTGAGGGAATTGGCCGAGGTTATTGCTCAGCCTCTCTCCATCATCTTTGAGAAATCCTGGAGAACAGGGGAGGTGCCCGAGGACTGGAAGAGAGCCAACGTCACTCCAGTCTTCAAAAACGACAAGAGGGAGGAGCCGGGCAATTACAGGCCGGTCAGCCTCACCTCTGTCCCTGGAAAGGTGATGGAGCGGTTCATCCTAGAGAGAATCTCCAGGCATATGGAGGAGAAGAAGCTGCTGAGGAGCAGTCAGCATGGATTCACCAAGGGGAAGTCATGTCTGATGAACCTCATAGCCTTCTATGATGGGGTGACAGGCTGGCTGGACGAGGGGAGAGCCGTGGATGTTGTCTACCTTGACTTCAGCAAGGCTTTTGACACTGTCTCCCATAACATCCTCATACGGAAGCTCCGGGAGAGTGGACTAGACGAGTGCACGGTGCAGTGGATCGAGGGCTGGCTGGATGGCAGAGCTCAGAGGGTGGTGATAAATGGGGCCAAGTCCAGTTGGAGGCCTGTGGCCAGTGGTGTCCCTCAGGGGTCAGTGCTGGGCCTGGTGCTATTCACCTTGTTCATCAATGACCTGGACGAGGGCACGGAGTGCACCCTGAGCAAGTTTGCAGATGACACCAAGGTGGGTGGACTAACTGACACTCCGGAGGGCTGTGCTGCCATCCAGAGGGACCTGGACAGGCTGGAGAGTTGGGCAGAGAGGAACCTCATGAGGTTCAATAAGGACAAGTGCAGGGTCCTGCACCTGGGGAGGAATAACMCCAGGCATTAGTAGAGATTAGGGGTCGACCTGACCTGCTGGAAAGCAGCTCCACAGAGAGGGACCTGGGAGTCCTGGTTGACACCAAGTTAATCATGAGCCAACAGTGTGCCCTCGTGGCCAAGAAGGCCAATGGGATCCTGGCCTGCATCAGGAGGAGTATTGCAAGCAGGTTGAGAGAGGGTCCCTGAGAGACCTGCTGCTCTCCTCAGCTCTGGTGAGGCTGCACCTGGACTATTGTGTGCAGTTCTGGGCATAAGMGGGACGTGGAACTTCTAGAGAGGGTCCAGCGGAGAACAACAAAGATGATTAAGGGAATGGAACCTCTCTCATACAAAGAGACACTGAGTGAGTTGGGCCTGTTCAGCTTGGAGAAGGCTGAGAGGGGATCTGATTAACATGTATAAGTACATGAAGGGAGAATGTAGGGAGGAAGGGACCAAGCTCTTCTCATTGGCAGCCAGTGACAGGATAGGGGGAAATGGGTRTAAGTTGAAACACAGGCAGTTCCATCTCCATGTGAGGAGGAACACAGCACCCTGTTCCAGCGCTCTATCACCCTCACTGTCAAGAAATTTTTCCTTAAGTTCCTGTGGAACTTTTGGTGCTTCAGTTTGTGGCCATTTCCTCTACTCCTGTCGCTGTCCACTACTGAAAAGAGGCTGGTCCCTTCCTCCTGACTCACTGCCTTTATACACACTGTATTTATACACACTGATCAGGTCCCCCCTCAGCCCTCTCTTCTTCAGGCTGAACAGGCTCAGCTTTCTCAGCCTTTCCTCATAGGGCAGATGTTCCAGGCTGCTGATGATCCTTGTAGCCCTGCGCTGGACTCTCTCCAGCAGCTCCACATCCCTCTTGTACTGGGGAGCCCAGAACTGGACACAGTACGCCAGATGTGGCCTTACCAGGGCTGTGTATAGGGGGACGATCACCTCCCTTGACCTGCTGGAGATGCTCTTCTCCATACACCCAAGGATCCCATTGGCCTTCTTGACCACCAGGGCACACTGCTGCCTCATGGTCATCTTGTCATCCACCATGACGCCCAGGTCCCTCTCTGCGGGGCTGCGCTCCAGCAGGTCAGCTGTACTGGTATCCAGGGTATCTAGGGTGTCCTGTTGCTGCAGTAGTTTCAATTGTTTTATGAAGTTCCTTTAAAAGCTTGATTAGAAGGAATAAGATGGTGTTAATGAGGATGGAGGAAAACCTAATCACAATGTTAACTCCACTTTTTATAGCTGGCAAGAGAAGACTGAGGTTCCTGGTAGCCATACACAATATAACTTACAGTTTACACTAAGAATTGTGCTGCTCCTACCTTCCCAATCCAGAATATCCCCCTCCAGCTTGTATGAGTAGCATAACTTAGCTAATAAGTAAAATTTAATATTTCTCTCTTAAACCTGTAATTCAACAATAATCTGTTACAGAAAGGATTTGGACTGCACGTTAGTCTAAACATGGCGTAAAGGTAGTAAAGCAGAGTACAGCAAGATCTCCATGAACACTAAATTTAGACAATTGTTCACATCAAATATATATTCTTGTCTAAGTCAAATATATAAGCCATGATGTTATGTTCTGAATGTCGAAGACAGCAACACAGATTATTAACTGCTAGGAGCTTATTCAGGTATACAGTTCAAATCATTTTACAAAGCACTTTAGCTTTATTCTACCAAAGATATTTTTCACAAGCTTGTTTTGCATATATTCTGTGGTCAAGAATACAGCTTGCTTTAGCAAGAACATTTTTAGTGTTTAAAAGTTACTGAATGAGAACATCAACTTGTACTGCATTTAGGGAAGTTTATATAGAAAAGGATGAGAGTGTGGTTTGCTGGCATTATATTATTTTTAATAACTTTTAGAAACTAGCTGTTCTCCGGTTGAAAGCATGCAGTATTAAAAAGATATCTGTTTAAAATTCAGAACAAGTACAGAGCAGACTAATAATTGGTGAAGTATTTAAAGAGTTTGAAGGAGTACAGGAGCTTGTGGCTAAAATGTTTTATAGATTTTCTAGGAAATTTTGTGAAAGGAGACCCCAATACATGTTTTGCAGGAGCAGTAAGTGTTCATTAATTTATACAGTGAGAATTTAGAATACATAAACCCAACATTTTATGGGATTAAAGTTTTTACGCAGGTGTTAAAAATCTCTTTCAAACATCTAATCAAGCCTTACTGCAATTATTTTAAAGATGACAGATGTAAATTACGATAGCAAGTTAACAACTCTTCTTTCAGTTAAATTTCTGAACATTTAACCCTGTAATTTTATTCCATATATAACAGAAATGTCTTTGGAGATCAGTTMCTGTGCATTACAAAAAAAGAGTAATACAGAAACAAAAAGAAACAAAAATAAAGATTGCTTCCTTGTGAAACTTCAAGATTCATACAAGATAGTGACTGTACCCTGGGAAACCAGAAAATTATAAATGGTGAATAAGAGCAGCATGTCATACAGTATTTCCCTTATTTTGATTGGAAAATAAGGATCTTTTAGTTAAAGTTATTCAGCAGCTTTCAAGCATGTATGGATCTTTGCAGATTCTGCTGAACAAGCAGCCTTACCATAAGAGCCTTACAAATTGCCTGCGTCTCTGCTCAAGGTCACGATCTATTAAGACTTTCATCCTGGAAAAGATTTCCAATTTCACAAAACCTTGACAATATTGTCTGTGCACTATCAGAGCTATAACTTAGAATAGCCAGGATGCTTCAACACCATTCTCTTGAGCGCTTCTTAACAAAGGATTTTGTATTACATAGATATGGATATAGATATGGATAGATATGGATATTTTGGAAATAGTATTAATTTAGGACATGTTGAAATAGCACAATAGTCTCTTTGATATAACTGATTTTGGGAACTAGAATGTATTATGCATTAGGATTTTGTTAACTTTATTCAGGAATATTTGACTTTTTTATCAACAACAAAATTTTGCTAACAAAAAAATGTATAATATATGCACAACCTTCAAGACTTTTCTGCTTTGATATAAAACCTTTTGTCAATTTTGGATCAAGAATAAGAATATTTACAAGTCATAGTTTGTGGGGGTTTTTGTTGTTGTTGGGTTTTTTTTTTTTTACCATATTCATATAACTGACTTCTGATTTCTGTTGTCAGATTAATTTTATGTAGAATGTTCATCAGCATGGAGTAGTGCATCAGTCGTACTGAGAAACTGAGTTGTACTACAGAAATTACAGATATCTTTACATTTCCTGTTGGAGGCATTGATTTGAGGAATAAAAAATCTTCCAYTGATTTGATAAGAACTAAGGTTCTTTACCATCCTTTGCAGTTCTTCTAAAATTTACTACCAACCTTTCCATCAGTAGGAAGGAGGGTTCTACACCTGGTGTTACTCCATGAAGATCTGGGATAATAACAGTAGGCAGGTGCTAAACTTTCAAAAGAAACAACATTTTATTTTTTTAAGAATGATCTCCACAAGACAGGCTAGAGTTCACATTAAAAGCACAGAACTGGAAAAGCACATGCCTGCCTGTGCAGATCATATTTTCTGAATTCACACTCTGGCAGTTTTTCGTAAGTTCTATGGGATAAGTTCTAAAATTGTTTCTTCATTTGGGCATGGACTTATGCTGCAGCTTGTTCTATTTCATTTCATTTCATTTCATTTCATTTCATTTCATTTCATTTCATTTCATTTCATTTCATTTCAATTTTTGCCTTTTAAGTTCTGCCTTACTAAGGTGAACTGTTAAAGTTTGAAAAAGATAGAAGTATGGCAAAGATACTCTCAAATATTCTCCTTTAGGAAATGATATTAATTCATTAAGGCTTGAAATAATTCTGTTCCTTACTACGTAGGTATCTGAAATGTTTGCCTTTTTAAACAACTCTTTACATTATAAAAGTTGTTCATTGAACATAGGCATTATCAATGTCCCATCTGTTACTTAGCTAAGGGAGGCTAGAGTGGCACAATGTGCACATTGCAAACAGATAGATTAATTTCCAGTAGTCAAGCTTAAAGTGTCTTGACTTAATAATAACTAACTCATTCCTCCCCCAAAATAACCTTCTTCCTAGACACTCCGCTGAATTCCTAGACTGTTATTGTTTAAGAATTTTAAAAATAAATGTGATCCTTAATTGAGGAGGAAGGTGATAAATAGGGAGAGGCTAACAGAAAATGAAAAAGAAAAGGAGGCAAAATCTAAAATACAGCAGTGGTTTTCTAGTGGTATACATGGGTAGGAGAAAACATTTGTGCATCAGTAAAAATGACATTTTAAAAGAATCATAGAATCATAGAATGCCGAAGGTTGGAAGGGACCTCAGAGGTCATTGAGTCCAACCCCCCTGCTCACGCAGGGTCACCTAGAGCACGTGGCACAG
>NW_020455683.1:209386-218779 GCF_003342845.1 Nothoprocta perdicaria
TAGAAGGTGATCAGGTTAGTCAAGCAGGATTTCCCCTTGGTGAATCCATGCTGGCTACTCCTGAGCACCTTCTTCTCCTCCACGTGTCTGGAGAGAGCAGCCAGGATGAGCTGCTCCATCACTTTCCCGGGGATGGAGGTGAGGCTCACCGGCCTGTAGTTACTCGAGTCCTCCTTCTTGCCTTTTTTGAAGAAGAACAAAAAGAAATTCACTCAAGTTTGATAAATGGTTGTCTATTATAACAGTGGTTCATTTGCCTCCAAGCCAAGAGCACATTAGCTAATACGTTACTGATCAATGGATCAATAAAGGTTAAAGGTTTTACCTTCCATTAAAAGACATGGTCATTTGTGCCCAAATGTGTGATTTGCTGAATATGGACAACTGATCTAAATATAAGATTTWTAGCATCGTGACTACAGATATCAAGATATCTATTGCAGTCAGTAGATTACTGCTCAGAGCAAACAATCTTTTGTCACAAGATTTAATAGGTTTAGCTCAATTCTTTGTCAGCAAAGATGATGCGTTTCTTCTATTAAAGGTGTGACTGAAAAATGTTAACAGCACAAATGTATGTCTGAATAAGGCTGTAAGAACATTGATTTCCATGTAATACAATGCAGGTAATTATCAATATCCATATTTTATCTCATGATATGAAGAAGTCCACCATTTAGGATGGCTGCAATATGGTTAAAATTACCTAAAGTAAGCAAGCYTTTTTTTTTTGTTACTATCTAAATATGGCAGCAGAGAAACTTTACTGCTACTTAATGGACGTTTAAATAAATAAGCACTATGCTTATAACTGATGTTTTGCTTTTATGATGCAATTATAATGGTAAATAATGGTTGTAATTTCTCACATTCTATTCTATGTAAAATAGAATTCTAGGTAATTCTACATAATTCTGTTTTTTTCTGCTAAGCTACTCCTASTTGCCACTGAAAGTTAAGCAGCCTCATTTGCGTCAGGGGAGCTTATCTAACCTGTGAGAAATGTGTAGCACTCGCTCATGTAGGAAGTAACTTCACAGTCTTCACAAAGAGGTCTATATACTACAAAATCTGCCCTTGAGATTTAACATGATAACTTAAATAAATCTTTTGCTTGTACACTGCAGTTCTGGAACTTATCCCCCTTTGCAGCATCTGGAGACATAGCCTGACTTTGTTCAGACTCCCGAGCAGTCTGAAGCCCTTAGTCCCCTCTTTTCTATGAGATATAAGCTCTGGCCCAGAGACTGGAACTCACATGTTTTTAGAGTCTTCACTATTGACTACTATGGTTGAAAAGTCTGCATCTTTGGCACAGGTRTTAGAACTTGCAATTCAGTGACTGAGTCAGCTTTTGCAACAATATTGTAAACATCTGTGTGCTGATAAAAAAAATGCAGCGGCCAACATTCTTTTTTATGTCTTGCATCAGTATTTGTACGTGAGTGAGAGAAAAAGAGCAAAATCAGGAGGAGAAAGAATCTAAGCTAGGGACATACAATTAGATAATATTTTAGCTTTCTGTTCAGAAAAGCTATACACATTTCTGTACACATGTTGAAAATTACAAGCTGTGAATAATTTCACTTACTATTTACCACATCTATGTATATTAATTTTTCCATTATTGGGACTTGTTTTCTTTAATGGTATTGATATTATACATACATGTGTGGATCTGATTCAAGAATTTCTAAAGATGAAAGTAGTCCAAAAATTTATTTCACTCTTCACTGAAAATTTTTAATTTTATATTGATCTAGGTCTTTTTCTCTGTGATTTCAATAAATATTATATTTTTACTATTGAAGCATTGCAGGCAACAATGATATTACCACCAGCTCCCAGCTCCCCTGTACCTGGATGGAGTCAGCAATAACGCCAAAAAAAAAAAAAAAAAAAAAAAAAAAAAGATGGGCATTCAACATTAAATTGGCAGTCTATGGGACTTTTCTGCCTTCCCATCCCCTATTCTCCCCTCAAACACCTAAAAACCTTTTGTTAAGACAACTCTCTGACTGTGAAAACAGCTCAACGTTACAGAAACACAAAGAAAAACTTCCTCTGAGACTCAATATATTTTC
Organism: Nothoprocta perdicaria; assembly: GCF_003342845.1. Lineage (NCBI taxonomy): Eukaryota > Metazoa > Chordata > Aves > Tinamiformes > Tinamidae > Nothoprocta > Nothoprocta perdicaria. The sequence continues at coordinate 211,471 of NW_020455683.1, forward strand.
TCCAATTAGTGGAACTGATAAGTATTAACCTACATAGTGAAAGGAAATAAAAGCAAGAGAAAAAAATCTTTAATTGATCTATAGGGAAGGTAGATTTGCCTTTAACAGCTGATTAAAATGAAATAGGAAAATTTAAATTCAGCTGCTAATTGACACTTTCCTCTGTAGCTTTTAAAGCTTTATTAGTAAACAATATGAAGAGATAAGTGCTGACTACTGAGTTTCTTGCYGAGTTTCCAAGCCTTTTTTTATTGCTTGTATGCCAAAGTGCATTGCTTTTATGAAGTGACCCCAATTTACTGCATGGTTATTCTGGGTCCCAAAATGAGTCAGTAATTTACTTAGCGTATTTTTCTCCTCAGGGTGTTTAATTATTAGTTTTCAGTATGAATCAAATTTGCAGGAACTATAGGAAAAATTTCTTAACAGGACACTGTTAGGGTGACACGACACTGGAACAGGTTGCCAAGAGAGGTTGTGCAATCTCCTTCTCTGGAGATCTTCAAAACTCACTTGGATGAAACCCTGTGCCACATACTCTAGGTGACCCTGTGTGTACAGGAGGGTTGGACTAGATGATATCTAAAGGTCCCTTCTAACCTTAATATTCTATGAAGTTAAAACAAAAAAATGGAGAGAAGAACTCTTTACAAAGAGATAACCGTTAGTTTTTGCTAACCTAATGCCCCTAGCTGGTCCACCATTAGCACTTGTTTAAATTTTAAGATATTCACAGGACCTTTGCTTTACTTGGGTTTAACACGAAAAGAAGAGTGAAGTTACAAATACTTAGAAGCAATTTATTCTACAGTTATTTATTAAGTATAGCTTTAATATTTGAATTGCTCCAACTGCTAATTGAATAGTTTTGAGGTTATCCTAGGACATTGCCTCCATGACTGCTTGTTCTGGATGGGTTCAGGGCTTGGCAATTGAAAGTACACGCACTGAGAGCAAAATCCACCCCTTAGTTTATTTAGGACAATTCATCAATCATTCCCCCGCCATGGACAAGAGGTGGCTGACAGGCTCCAAGCTTGCAGGCGTCCCCGCRGAGACAACGTAGGTCTCGGTTGGAAATCTCTCTCCTCCTCTGATCCACGATTATTTTTTATATCTGGCGCATCCCGTCACGTAGGGCAGGAGGTGTCAGGAGGTGTACCAGAGGGCGGGCAAAGCTCCATCTTTTTCGTTATCCAATTTTCCCCAGTGTGCGCATGCACGCCCACCAGTGGGGGTCTCTGGTCTTGTTATGAGGGTCCTACCTTCATCATCTTCCTCTCCCTCGCCTCAGGTTTGACCTCCAAACTGGCTTAGAGGTCGGCTGTGTTTTGGTTGGCCCCATGCCTTCTGGCACGGCCRCCTCCAAATTCCTCAGTTGCTCCTCACCACCAGATAAGGCCCCTGTTTTCRCAGCTGYAGAGCYRCCTTCAAACTCCCTACAACCAGATAACGGGTTAGTTCTCAGCTTCACAGTAATCTCAAGGCCTCTACAGATCATAAACAGGCTGTGAATCTTTCCTCCTCTTATACACTGCTATGAGAAAATATTTCCATGTTCTAATGGGGTTATTTTAATAGATTTATTGGAATAAAAATAGCAGAATCAGTTAACTTGATTCTGTTCCATCTAGTATTCTCCCATTTTTTGTGAAGCAAGACATCAAGTACAAGACTATCATCTTCAATAATCATGAGATAATTATAATACAAGCAGGTATATATCACAGATCACAGAATGGTTAATGTTGGAAGGGATCTGTGTACTTATGCATATGATAAGATGCCCTCTTAATCTTCTGCAGGCAATACAGGTTCAGTTTGCTTAGTCTTTCCTCATAGGAGAGATGCTCCAGTCCCTTAATCATCTTTGTCACTCTCTGCTGGATCCTCAGAATTGCACACAATACTACAGGTGTGGCCTCACCAGAACTGAGTAGCTCCCTCCCTCAACCCGTTGGCAACACTCATCCTGATGCAGGCCAGTGGAAGTGTTAATTATCGTGGACAGGAATTAAGTCCTTCTTACCGAAGCTATGGGATATCTCCTTTGGACCACCACTGCAAGTACAACAATCATTCTTAATCTCCTCTCTTCAATGCTGAAGAGTGCTTATGGAAGCTAGCCTTCTGTTTGAGATGTTTGGCCACTCTCCACTTCACAACTGTGGAAGTGATGATAACAAGGATGAAGGAGAGTTGAACTCTGCAACAGCCAAGAGGTAAAGACTGTGACTAGGTAAAGATAACTGCAACTGGTTGATCAACACCACCACCACCTTCCTCTTAAAGGTATAAATAGCTGACCATCAAGGTTATCCATGGCTCTTTGTGGGTGACAGTGGAACTGCCAAATGTGGAGCCCCTCAGGATGTGGACAATCTCCCACAGTTAACCTTCCTGAGATTGAACGTGTGTTGCCTGCTGAGGTGAATAAGATCAATTAGGATTTATTTGCTAGAACAAATGTTTGGTTAGTTAAAATATAAAAGTAGTAAAAATAAATTAGCAAGCTTTCTCTATTTACTAAATAGTTACTGTTAGCATAAATTCTAGTCTTACTAGAAAATAAGTATTGTAGTTGAGCTGTGTTTCTTTTAGTAAGAATTGATGCTTTGTATCATTGTAACGTGTGTGGTAAATTTTGATCTTGGAAACAAGTTGTGGTGTCATGCAGTAAATCTCCTCATCTCCCTCAAACCATATGAAGCCCACATGGAAGTATAGTCAATAGTCATGTGACCAGTTATTTTTGCTACATAAAAATTCTTTTGCAGACCATTTTTGTTCAATTTTCTGCTGAATAAAATGTCCACAAATTATAGCCAGGCTTAATCAGGCTYATTCTGTGTTGTTACAGAACATACTTCTGAGTGCTTCTCCAGTGCTACTTTATTTTTAATTAAAGTGTTAAATTGGGAAAGGGCATTGTGTGTCAGAACCTCTTTTTCCTTGGCAACTATTTAACTCATCCTGACTAAACTAAGGTCTACTGTCAGGAGTTAATTATTACTTTAGGTATGTTTTGCCTAGGAGAACATATCTAATAATGTCAGTCACTTAGAAAGCTTTAAGTTCTTCAAGAAGACTATCTCAGGACAAACAAAAATAAAAAAAAACTAGAACCAGGTCTCTGTACAAATTGTCATAAACACCTCAGTGCATATTTATGGATATACATTTTTCTGTAAGATCAACACAGAATCAGCCATTTGATTTCATTTGCACTTTTGATACAAGCAATATCTTAAAAGATTTTTTTAATATTTATTTATATTTGAAGCTAGTTTAATGTATTTCCATTTCTCGTCCTACTTTTGAACATGTAAATGACCTTCATGTCCATTCTATTGGACATGTAAATGACCTCCATTCTATTAATATAGTTTTCTGTAATAACGACAGATTGTCATCCCTGAAGAAAACATTAATATTGCAACTTCTCCCTTAGGTTCCGTGCAGAACTAGAAATACAATCATCATGTTCCTACATACTTAGTTGCTTTCTTCAAGGTTTTTGATTAAAATATATTTATATATCAGTTCTTGCAGTTAGCTGCTGTGCACTATATTTAAATTATTATATTGAATGTTGTTTCAAATTCAGTTTTTAACTGAATTTAAAAAAACTGTCATAAAAAACTGCCATAGAGTTGCCTTCTGATTATCTTCTGCTGRAGAGTATGGTTTGCTTGCAGATATGTTATAAAGAGCTGACTTGTTTTCTACCAGTTGTCATCTTTATTTAGAAGAAAAAAAGAAAACAAAACTGTTCCAATGGAGATTTGAATTGCTCCAGTCTTTCACTTCATATTTTCCTACCTCAGCTCTAATACTTGTGCTTTTCAGTGATATTTCCATACTAAATTTTTACAAATTATCAGTTTAATTTKATTCCTGACACTAATTAGCTCCTCATAATGAAATGGAGTTTATTGTGCTGTCCAAGTTCTGGTAGAGACACTCCCTCCCTGATAGAAATGTCCACAAAATCACATCCTCATAGAATACTGTCATTTGTCACATTCCCCTTCGTTCTCAGGATTCACTGCAAACTCATAAGATAAGACTATATCAGTGGGAAACTATGGCCTATATTAAATCGTTTTGCAGAATTGTATTAATTCTTTTTATAAAGCCTAATTMTCTGCTTCCAAGTAAACTTAAGACTTGTACAGGACACATATGAAAGATAAATATGAAATGTTTGTGCTATCTAATATGTAGAAGCTCTACCGGAGAAAAGAATAAAACCTATTCTTCATCTATCCAGTCTATAACTAGTCAATCAGTATGTCCTCTTTCTCTTCAAGAAGACGAGACAGAATAATGTGCAATTATTCCTTTCTAATTGGAAAGAGAAGGAGCCATATATAGTTTGAGTAAATGCTTTAGGATCATCTGGTGAAAATCCTCTGGTTTAATATATTGAAAGAGTAATATTACATCATATCACAGAGCTAYTTTGCCCAGGTTTGTCAAGTTATTTCATAAAGATCTTACTCTTTTCTAAGGGGGAAAAAAAAAGGAAAAAAGAGACAATTTAGTTACAGAGTTTTTCAAGCTTTATATTTGATTTATTAAAACTTTATAATAAAATAATGAAACTATATAAAAATATGTTTTATAAGCGATCCCTCTATAAATTCTGCAAGTTTAGTAAGCTGTAGTACAGCTACTGTTATACTTACAAACAAAGCTTACAATCTTTTACTACCACAACCTGTGAAACAGAATCATAAACTACATCTCAAAATTGTTATTCATTTTTTTCATCTTCCTTTAGCTTTCAGAACAGAGAACTCTTGCCTTAAGGAATTTACTTTTATTTGACATTTTAGCATATTTGTATGATTTATTATGTGTGCTCTGGATGGCAGAAAATTGTCTTGTGGTGATCCCTCATATAAAAAGATTTTTGAATTATAGGATACTGGAAATTTTGAGGTATATTTATATTAATGTTTCAGATGTTTCAGAAAAGGTTGTTTTTTGTTAATTTAGAATTACTTTCTTAAAAAAAAATCTACTACTGAAGTGGATGGTTGCGATATATAAATTGTAAATATAAAAGCATTGTTCAGGAAATCAATGTTATTGTCTTATTTCCCTTTAAGGATAATTCCTCTTTAAGGGTAGAAATGAGTGTATAGAGAGAAACCTAACAGTGCAGTTTTTTTAATTTTCTAAGGAATCCATGGACAGTTTAGGCAATACTGTTTGTCTTTCAGTGGTTTAATAACCTACAAATTGATTATGTCCCAATGACTTTTCTTCTTCTTCCTAGGGTGCTAAAATACCTCTTTACTAAACATCTAACCTACATCTGTGAAGAGTAAAGTAGACAGTCTTCCCTGGGATGAAGTTGTTCTCAGATTATTTTCCAAAGATCTTTAAATTTTCAGGAAAAAAAAAAAACAGAGAAAGAAAAAGATTGAACCAACTTCTAAGGATAGTATAGAAGGGATAGAATGGATAGATAGAAAAGGCAATAAGAGGAGAAACAGAAAAGCCTTTGTTAGTACAGCAATACAATGGAGAAAGGAGAAAAAAAGATAATTGTCTTAAACACATTAAAATAACAAGTGATAAGCAGTCTTAAAGTAAATCTTTTTCTAGGGTCATCATTATGTCTAATGTGCCTGGAACACTGAAGATCATCTTGAAGTGCTTTGGAAGCTGGAAATGCATCTTCAGTACTCATACCCTTGATAAGGTAAAAAACGGCCTCAGTCATTTGTATTATCTGAAATACAGTCATGGATGTCTTCCAGTCCCTTGCTCAGCGAATATGCAAGAGGTGTCTCATTTCTGTGTTGAGAGCATACAGATTATGGGTCTGCACAACACACTGAAGTGACTTGCCCAGTATCACACAAGCCAGAACTGGAACTTGAAATTAAATCTCTAACTGAAAAGACTCCAAATAAAAATCCTAGACAATCTTTGCCTTATTCCTCTTTATAAGTGGAAGAATTTTACACCTGTGTATTTCAAGTTGAATGACAGGTCAAAGAAGAAGAAAAACAAGAAAGGTGAAAAAGTACAGCATGCTCAGAGAAAGACAGATAGGATTTCAAGAACCTTTGAAGCTGAAGTAAGCACTGGTGGAGAAATATTTTGAAGGTCATGTAGAAGGTAAATAAATCATTTAGATRAAAGAAAGGAGTATGAAGGTCACGGGGATATTGGAAAAGAGGAGGTTTATCAGCTAAAGAGGGAAAAAAAAAGATGGTCACCTTGAGAAAATGAGATCGAGGAAGAAAGAGTGAAGAGATTGGAGGAAAAATGTTCTTGAAGAAGTGTCCTTGGACTGCAGTCCAATAAATAAGCTGGGAAAACATTTGTGATTGTAGAAGGTACTGTACCAGGCCAAACTAGACAGAATTAAGCAGGCAGAAGAGAGAATAAGGAGAAAAATATGGTTTTCTGGGAAAAAAAAAAGTAGAATTTAAATTAATTTAAATCAAACGATTAAAAAGCTGATAATCTAGGCCTAGAGCTCAACAATTCTATAGAAATTATTGCTATAATGGGTATTAGTATTTGTAAGATAAAACAGAGTTTAATAATGTGTTTATTTTCTGTTTGTATTTTGAAATATAAGCTACTTTAAAACATAAACTAGACAATAATTGGATCTTTACAGTCTGTATATGATGTCCTTTATCTGGAGAGGAGTAACACCATTTACCAGTACACACTGCAGCTCGCACCTGGAAAGCAGTTTCGCATAGAAGGAATTGAGAGCCCTGGTTGACAATAAATTGAATATGAGCCTGCAATGTGCCCTTATGAAAAAAAAATGCATACAAGGCTGCATTAAACAGAGCACTGCCAGCATGTCAAGGGTAGTGATCCTTCTACTCTACTCAGCATTGGTCAGACTACCCTTGGAGTTTAAGCATCCAGTCATAGGCTCTCTAATATAAGAAAGACATGAACATATGGCAGCAAGTACAGAGATGAGTCATAAAGATGATTAAGGTCTTGGAACATCTAACATACAGGAAGAGATGAGATTGTTCATCCTGGAGATAGCTTGAAAAGGACCTTATCCATCTGCATAAATACATCTTGGGGGAGTAAAGAAGACAGACCAGACTCTTCTCAGTGATGCCAAGTGACAGGATGAGGCAATAGACAGAAACTGAAACAGGAAATTCTGTCTGAAAACAAGAAAAAACTCCTTCACTGTGGAGGAATTTCTTGCAGAAAATGGCCATGTGAGCAATCCAGCCTTTATGTACAATGTGAAGCTGGCTGATATTTAAAAAGTGAAGTAAACAACTCCTGGATGCCTGATAAG
>NW_020455683.1:218839-243721 GCF_003342845.1 Nothoprocta perdicaria
GAAAATGGCCATGTGAGCAATCCAGCCTTTATGTACAATGTGAAGCTGGCTGATATTTAAAAAGTGAAGTAAACAACTCCTGGATGCCTGATAAGGAAAGAAGTGAAGTAAACAACGCCTGGATGTCTGATAAGGAGCTTTGAAGGAGGATTAATGCAAGTTGAATTCACGTGAACAGCTGCAGCTATCCAATAAGGCTGTTAGCTTGCACGCATGCTATCTGTCATTRCTCCAATGAGAAGCCTCTGAGTACCACGTGGACCCACAATTTAGTATATTAAGAGCTATCATGGCTTTAATAAACGGCATTCACTTAATCACATTGATTGTGTCATRGTGTCCATTTGATCCTCTGCAACATTTCACTGTGAGGCTGTTTTGTCCAGGACAACTTCTCTAGCTGACCTTTTTTGGGACGGGGAATTGTACTAGGTGATCTCCAAAGATGCCTTTCAGTCCCAGCTATTGTGTGATTCTATTTTTTGTCAATGATGACAAATAGAGTGAAGATCACACTTTTTTCAATGCACTTTACACTTTTTCAAGCAGTGTTGGCACCAGGATGCAGCATGTAAAGATTTTGATTGAAAAAATTATATCAATCATGATAACAAATATTTTTAATGTTTAATTTTTAAAGTGATTTACTAAACTGCTTTCTGTACATATGAAATGAAATTGTGATTTTATTCATGCAGTAGTTGGAATAATGTTATTTTGAGATTTATGGAAAGATCAAGCTCATGAACACCCCATGAGCACATTTTTCTCTCAAAATCAGAACTAAGCATGACCTACTTCTGTGCAGGGAAGAAATTCCAGCATGAGCAAACCTCCCACATTTTCATTTTCAGAGATGTCCATATAGTCATGCATATATTTAGGATGTGTCAAGACACAGAATGTAGGTTTATATGTGACCATAGTGATTGACCTATTTGGAATCTTGGCAACGATGAGAAGTCTTTTTGGCCAGCTGCAGTATGAATCTTACAGATGTTCCCTAATTGTCTTGAACACTCTGGTGTTAGTTTTTTAATTAATTTTTATCTTTGACTCTCAGAGAGTCTTCATGGACATAAAGAATTTTGAATTGGAAGTAAAGTGTGAGGAAAGTTAAAGAAATATGCTCAGTGATTTTTTTTTTTTTAATCTGAAGGTTGGTATTTTCAGTGTTGATCTCTAGGTTGTAATACACAGAACAATGGAGTTCCGCTACAGACTTCTCGAAATCMAAGAGAATGTCAACATGGACTTGTTTGAGATCAGATGTTGACCTTACAGCAGAGGCAGGATAGGAGTCCTGATTTTACAGATAAAGCACATTTGAAGGGTCTGCTTATCTCTGTAATTCAAAGCAATATTTTATCAAGGAAAGCAAATCTGATGTGATAAAAAGCAATGATAATTTAAACTTCCAATTGCTTCCGTGTTCTTGCAGTACTCATTTTTTTTATAGCTCATCTAGGTTCTTGTAGCATCAAGAATCAATAGAAAAAGGATGATGGTTCATTAGATCATGTCAAAAATCAATATAAGGCACTACAAAAAGTGTTTTGGAACAGTGGATTAACAGTCAGATTATAGATCATGCTATGGTTAGCTAATCAGAGTTAACAGTTTAYGCCCTGGAATTAATGGTTAACGAATAACAGTGAAATTCCCTCCCCCCACTCATTTTTCTTTAATATTTAATATGCAGCTAAATGACTATAAATGACTATCTTGTGATTTGTAATATGGATGAAATATATCCACAATGAAGGGTTTTTTGTATAATTAAATGTTTTCTACTGTTAGAACTACTGGAACAATGAAATGTTTTGACATTTTGTTTTGCCAATTGATGGAGGGCGGCAGAAAGAACCAGACACCAAGAGAAAAAATGGTCGTGTTTACTATTAATAYCAAATAATACAGAAATGAAATGATACATCTAATGAAACAATAAGATTACTATGTTCTGAGTTTTAACTACAGACAAAATAAGCAAGGTAATACACTTAATCATGTTCAAAAAAGAGAAGAGTGATTAAGAAAGATACATCACCAATTGCCTAAATACATTACCATCATCCAGATCTGCAGTCACTGGGGATCCTCTGTTGCAGCGAGTATTTGGAGAACCTTCCTAGCAATTCTGAGTTCTTAAGTGATGCGTCCACCCATAAGTGGGATCTCCAAAGTCACTGCAAACGGGGTCCAGCTTTTATAAAAGCAAATCAGAAAGAAATGCATTTTCTTTGTGTGTGGTAACATCTGGTGTGTCTTACTTATCATCTGAGATGTGACCAGAGCCCTGGCTTTGGATGGGAAAATTCCCTTCAGGGAAAAGGTTGAAAACAATTGCACGAGAGCCTCCAAAAATTACAATTTAATGAGCCTATGTGCAGGTTAGCATAAGCAATTTATAGGTGAGTTCTGTGTRCTTCTACAAAGGCAGAGCTGTATGCAGCTCTATTCAACTCTGACTGGGACCTGCAGTTCAGACCGTAGCACCTTACATTTTAGTCAGAATTRTGTTTTAGTAGAGAAAATAATTTTAAAAGTCAAGACTTGCATTTCTTTTACCGTGATTTTCAGAAAATATTTTTCCAAAAGTCATTGACAACAGCTTCTTTTATCAAAAATGGTTTATATCTAATGTTGCTGTACTCTTTTTGTGACTGCTTACACAAGACAGACCACAAAAATTCTCTAGTAATTATCAGATCAAGACTATTAAGGCCATCAGTTATGTGATGAATTTGTGATTAGGAACAGAAAACACAGGAATTAATTCTTCTGAAATCAAATGCAGAGCAGAGCATATTACTTAAATAATCTCAACTAAAGAAACTATTAACATCACAGAAATAGGTAAAGCTTTATTGCTGTATGTCTGTTTTAGACATCTATCACTTTTCTATTGACTATAATTATTTTTCAGAGTGTAGACAGGATAAATCATACAAGCACCTATGAGTTCTTTTTAATGATCCAGTACTTTTTTCTGTCCAAAAGAAAGCAAGATCATCTCTATCATAAATATACTCTTACAATGTGATATTTTACTGCTTCTCTATTCTCATATACAATGAAGATGGAGGTCTATTTAAAGAACTAATATAGTCTCCTTTGTTCTGTCTACTAAATATGACTAAGTTTATGGGTTGTAGATTTTCAGGCCTAGTATCATATGTCTGAAATCACTGACTTCTGCTTTCAGATAAAAATAGCACTGAATATAAGTGCAGGGGAGAAAAATAGGTTCAGAAATTTACAAATATCTAATAGACCAATGAGGACAGTACACTCACAAATCAGATCTTTGAATGACAATTTGTGTTCTTATATGTCCAGATAAAGAATCACAAAACAATTCAAACTGGAAGGGATTTCCACAGGCCACTGACGGGCCAGTGCTCAAAGCCAATTGAGAGAGTGTTAGGTAGTTACTAAACCAAAGAAAAAAAATGTATATATATTATTTACTAATGCTAATCAGAAAAGGCTCTGCCTGATATAGAGCATGCTTTGCCGGCTGCTGCCAGTATGGTATGTGTGTGTGAGAATAAAGGCTTTCTCCAAACTAAATTGCTATAAATGGAGTTTTCTAAAGCATTGCCTGTTCATTGGGCACCAAATTCTGTCATAGTTTACTGTGAAAGTTCATTGATTGACAAKGCAGGAAACCAGATGAGCCTTGATTAATTCAAATATATATTTTATTAATTAAAATTAATAAAACAATAATAAATAAAAATTAGTTAAGCAATAATACTAAACACTACTTAAACAATAACTGTAACTATTAATAATGCTAGGTTGTGTCATTAACAGCTAATCAACATAAATACAAAATTGCAGCAAGGATCAGAGGACCAGCAACAGGCAGAGGAACTCCGGTAACCTGATCAATGGGGAAGGAACATCCTGACTTGGTTCTTCCAGAGGCTGTCATAGGAGAGCAGCTGGTCTGTTGATTCTGGTGGGAAAACAACAAAAGCTGATGAGAGAGGCTTCCTCCCTGAGAAGACCTTGCCGGTTCAAGAGGTATGGGACTCACTCTGTGGTGCTGGGGGAGAAAGCATCTTTGGACTATGCAAAAGGAGAGATTGGGGTTGAGAGAGGAAGAAGCATGGGAGAAAAGAGGAGAAAGAAGATAAAAAATGCCCAAGTGGAAATTGGTAGCTGTTCAGTATACTTGCTTGAGTCTTGTACTAATCATCACAGCTTGTCTTGTCTTCTCATTAAGTTCTATTTCAAATCACATATGTTGGTGCATTCAATGCTCTAAGAGGATATTGTTAAACTGGTGAACTCTCCTAGCTGGTAAGAAGGTATGGATGCCAGCATGTAGACTGGAGACTGCAAAATTCAGGGGCTTGTGTGTCTGCGTATCAGCAGCTGAGGAGAACAGTGCATTGAGGCCAGGCATTGGGCAGACAGGATGTCTAAGGTCAGGTCCTATAGGGATCCATRTTGTGTGTATATGTTGCAGTTTGATGGGAGAAGGGGAGGAGGGAAACTTGGTAGGAGATGAATCCCCTTGCTTTCCAGCTGACTTCAAACGTTAGAGGGATTGGAGGCCGCTGGACTCATCTCTTAATAGGGATAACGAATACTGTGCCATCTATACGCCCGACACTGGCAGTGTTGGATTCACCCACAGCCTGTCAACAGTAGGTCAGATTGCCTTCCTAGGAGCAAGTTCCCCAATAGTGTGATCAACTATTAGCTCAATTCTGGCAGTATTGGATTCACCCACAGTCTGCTGACCTTTGGTCCAACTGCCTTCAAGACAAAGTGGTCGAGTTCACAAATAGCAAMATTTATTCAAATGCAACATTTAGAAAAGAGGTTCGGATGTTAGTATAGGAAATTCTGTACAGTGTGGGGTCCTTAGCTAGTAGCTAATGTACAAATGCACAATCGTCACTCACTCAGAAGATAGGAGAGGGCTCTCAGTCTTGAGGAGTCTCCTCAGGCAGTGTCCTGACCCGAGGTGGTGGGGGGAGAGGTTCAGCCTGTTGGCTGATCCAGAAGTTATGATGGAGTCCTCCCTCTCTCCTCTCTTCTTTCTTTCCTTCCTAGTTCTTCCCAGTTCTTTCTTCCTAGTTCTTCCTTCTTCCTTTTAGTTCTTCCTTAATCTTTCTCCCACTTAGTTTGCCTTTTATACATTTTCTTTACATCCACGTGGAGCTTGAGTGACTCTAGTCATATTTACTTWAGTTATTAATCTAGAGAGCATGCTCAGTCAGGAGTGGTTGTATATTGGTATTACAGTGGGATCAGAAGRAGAAGTCTGAGAAAAGTTTAGCAGATGGAACTGATCTGCCACCACCCTTGGCTTGTCAGCTGTGTGGCACCACCAGGTTGCCACCTCTGCAGGAAGTACAATAGARTTTGGCCTCAAACTCTAGCGGAGTGTCTTCACCCCGCTCCACCCTCCATTAACTCTTATTAGTATCAGCTAGGAGAGCAGATTGTGTTGCCTGGGGAGAAGTGGATTCCATAGATACCAACCATCCTGGAAYTGGTAACTGTCTGTCACCTCAAGCAAGCCTCTGCAATGCCAGAACTTCTGTCAAGCTCCATCTTTCTCCAAGTCCCCCCTCTTCTTGAGCAATTCTCTCACAGCATATAAACGTAAATATTATACAGATATAATAGATTTCAAACAAATTTTAATCTTGATCAGCTGGCTGAGATGAACAGTATTGGATTGTCCATACGATATGTATTTGTATAGTGTAAGTGCGTTGTGACTACATTGGTACCAGCAAAAACACTGTCGTCTGTCTGTACTGATGTATGTGATCTGCTGTGTGCATAGCATGTATGTGTGTGTGTGTGTGTGTGTGTGTGTGTGTGTGTGTGTGTACTTATCTGGAATATATGTTCAGTTCTATTGCTCAGTGAGCTTGGAATACTAGATTCAGTGACTTCTAATAATTTTTACAGCACGTGCACATCTCAGTCAGACTTGATCCATTGCAGATACATACTATCTACATTATATACCAGTTACCCCTGGGAAGTCATTTTTCTATGCTCCTATTCTGTTGCTGGCACCTGTGTTGTCTCAGATGAGAAATAACAATGGGATTGTGCTGACATCATCAAATTTGGGTATAATATAGAGCTTAATTTGTTCTGCATCCAACAATAAGGACAAGATCCCAGTGCTTTTTCTCTGTAGTTGAGCTTTTTGGTCACTGTTTCTGCTATGCCCTTGGAGAATTTTCCACCTCCAGTGGAAGGAAGAAGCATGTTTTACTTTTGATGATTTAATCCAGCCATTACCCTTTTCATTTATTGTTGCTGTTTGCATATTCATGTTGTTTTCAGCTATAATCTCTAAGTACAGTTGTTCACTTCTTTGAGGAAGGCCTGGGGGACTCATTACTTCCTTGTATTGAGAAGTCTGGAGCTGGATAGCACTTGAAATACACTCTCATGCATCTCCTAAGTAAAGAGGAAGAATCATTTCCCTCAACCTGCTGGCTCTGCTCTTGCTAATGATGCAAGGACACACTGCTGACTCATATTTGACATGATGTCCATCAGAACTTCCACATCCTTTTCAAACAGAAAGGGTTTAGAAAAATATAACATAACATAACATAACATAACATAACATAACATAACATAACATAACATAACATAACATAACATAACATATATAGAGATTTATCAATTATTTAATAATATATTCTCCAAAAACTAAGAACACAGCAGTCTTTGAGTCTCCTATATGGACCTCAAATCTATATTATTGGTAGATGTCTCTAGCCGTGTCTGAACTCTGAATTTGCTCTTGTCTGGGCTCCATTTATGGTCCCTAGACTTCACCTTCTCTAGGGTTGTCAGTGGGTCCTCATACTGTCATCACTGGAATGCTGCTCAGATGCTGTGGGTTGGTGCCCTTTTGGTGAAAGCACAGCTCTGCCTGTGTGCACCAGTCCTCCCTTATGGAACAGGCCTGCTGATGCAGCTCCTTGAGAACAGTTTTAATGGCTACCAAAATACCTGTTTGAACAGCATCCAAAACAGCTTCCCAACTAAGTGTTCTCCTTCAGCTAAACTGATATTTTTCTTGGAAACATATTGGTTTCCTGCTTTTTCAATGGAAGCCAGGCAGGCGGAGAGACTTTCTTTCTAGCTACTAGCATGCCAGCTGGCATTACTGGGTATAGGCAGCCTGTCCCTCTCTGTAGACTTCCAGGCACTCTGGGCTGTCCAGCTATTCTGTTTCTTGTCTGGCAGACTGCTCCTCTTGCCTAGCTTTCTAGCTAGCTGTCTTTCTGTCTAGCCAACTCCCTGTCCAAAAGTTCTTCAAACATGAACTACACTGTCTCAAATCATTTTTTTGTGCAATAAAGTTTGTAGTAAAGTTTTCCTTGTTTGCAAACAAAAACAATAGAAATAAAAAACAGAAAATTGTCAACAGAACAAAATCATACTTCCATTACCTCTTTAGTTTTCACAGCAGTCTCTGTACAAAGAAGAGGGAATACCATGGCAACATTATCTGTATTAACAAATCTAAAGGACAAAATAAGCCCTTTTCCCTTCACTTAGACTATTCAGCCTATTTTTGCACTAAAAAATGTCTCTTTCTATCTGGGAACATTTAGGAAGTTAGGAATTGGGGTTTTTTTTACTGTTATGGTGACTGTATATATGCATATAGGCTTCTTGCAGAAATAAATGTTGAGGGAACACATAATTCCTATTCAATAGTTCTAGCAAAAGATACAAACTAGCTGGAAATTCAAAAGACATGAAATTTATATATTCTATACAGATTCTATAAAATCTATAGATCAATGATAACATTAAATAAATCTGCATAAATCTGCAAGCTCACTTATAGACTACATAGACTGCATATTCAGATGTAACATAATAACTGGGGGATGTACTGCATTGTGAGGGTGATCATTTGTAGATGTACAGACAGATGTAATATTTCAGTGTCTTAATACATTCTGTGAATATCCAGACTGCAATGTCTTTGTCTCTATCATTCTGCATTCCTGTTTTCCGGTTTGCTTCTATTTTTACACACTTCTGGTAATGCTACATTGTCTTAAGTAAGAGATTTTATGGACTTTCTGACACATTTGGCTATTCCATATGCTCTTTTATAAATGATCTTTAATTTGAATTAATACACATTAACACACAAAATCATAATATGGGAGTGCAAATCTGTCCTCCAGGACAATAAAAATAAAAATAACATTAAAAATAAAAATAAAAATAAAAATAAAAATAACATTAAAAATAAAAATAAAAATAAAAATAAAAATAAAAATAAAAGCAAAAATAAAAATAAAAATAAAAATAAAAATAAAAATAAAAATAAAAATAAAAATAAAAATAAAAATAAAAATAAAAATATGTACTTGATGTGCAGAGCAGTTAAGTGACTTAGCCATAGTTACTTACAAAATCTAGATTGGGAAGGACACTGGATTTTAGAATCTCCATTTTCAGAAAGGAGTTTTAGCATTGTGAAATGAATCAAAACTTGCAGTTTTTGTTCACCTCATTTTTGGCAAACTCAAAGAGGACAAGCAAGAAAAGTAATTCAGAGAAATGCAATGGAAATATTGTTGGATTCATAAATTGGAAGCAGTGAGTATTTCTGTAGTATTAGAATAGCTTGTTTATGCAAACTTTTGCAGAAAAACATCCTGAATTATTTTACAGATAATTTTAAAAAAGAACTCTACAAAGTTGTTAAATAAGAGTTTCTCTTCTTGAACTTCATCTTTTGACTTTAACTTCCACACATTCAAACTCCTCAGAATATGATGTGACAATTGTAGCTGATAGAAAAGGCTGACACTAGGTTTTGTCTGTTTGTATCTTTCTTTCACTTGCACCTGGTTTGAGGGCTTTCATGCTTATAGAAATCTGTTCCTCATAGGCCTTACTAATTTTTATATTTGGACTAAGCAAATGTCATATAGTATCCCAGCAATTTGTTGCACGAATCCCATCATTTCTATTACTTGCTCACTCTCATCTGTGGTACCACAGATACAAAGCTGAGAACCCCATGAAAATCACTGAAGCTACAGGAATGTTACACTTACATAAGTTAAGATAAAGAAGATAGTCTTCCCAGATAAGGGAAAGCTAGATTCGTGTTGAAATTGTGAATAAATATCAATGAATGATTGGAAAATGTACATTTAAAAATGCTGTACTTCTCTGAAAATAAAAAAAAAAATAGATATCTAGAAATCCAAAATTAACACTTAAAAGACTCTAAAACATTTTAAAGAGAGAAATAACATAGTTTATACTGCTAAGTACCTTAATTCAATGAAATGACTGAGTAATACTTTGGTAGATCAAAGTGGTTATTTGTCAGTTACAGCATCTCTTTCAAATTGATTTTTATGTGTTCATGCTGAGGCTTTTCTGATGTATTGATGTTTGATGCTGTAATTTTGTAACACAGATGGCTCCTAAGTATTGCACTAAGTTATCTGGAAAGCAGAGAGATGGAGAAGAAAAAGAGAGACAGAACAAAACATTGGGGAAAAGGTCAGTTTTTTAAAGTGGAAATATTCATTAAGAATACCATTTTGGAACTAAAACTGATTTCAGAATGAATGTTTGTGTTACATAGTTACATCAGTGATCAGTTGTCATAATGATTATGGATAAACTGGCATGCCATACAAATCAAGAAAGTAACACCAACATGATGCCATCACTGTTGTATCCTGTTGTGACTGCAGATGTCTATATTTCTAGCAAATGAAATCTGCCAGTACTTCACAGATAGTACATTAAGGAGCAAAATGAGCTACAGATTAACAAGGATGAGCATGGAGAATGAAAATTAGGAAGGAAGACTAACATATAAATCAGACAAATATAACGTCCGAGAGTTAAGAAGACATGGCAGCCAAATACTTCTTACTGAATACTTCCTACACAGTAATATTTTTTTTTTTTTGTGAGAGATAATAAGAAGAGTATGATTGTTTTGAATGATCCACAATTCCAAAAGCATTCAAAAAATTACGTATAAATGTTCATTATGGTTTCATTTAATGACACATTTTATTATATTCATTAATCTTTCAAAGTATTTATCTTGCATCTGTCTCTCCTGTATGTCAAGGTGCAGCAACTTTGGTGGACTTCAAGATACACTGGAGTGTTCTTTCCTAGACTCCTAAGTGTCAACTCCAGTTTGTTCTTAGCTCCTAATCCTTCCTGTATTTGTTTACCCAGTTCAACTGCTGTGGCTCCTATTTGCAAGTCTGGACAGGAGTGAAGCCCAGAATATAGTTCATAGAGACCTATCTTGATTCCTTCCTTCTGCCTGATTAGAGCTCAGGTTTGCTAGTGAAGAACACACATTCTCCCTACAGCACRTCTCATTTATAGATGCCTCAAGTATTATCAATGGCTTTCAGTCCATACCTAGGTCCAGATTTCAGGCCCATTATCTAATTATGGCATAAGACCTTGGATCTTTCCTGGTCATGACCTCCTCCTGCTAGCCAGATTGTCCAGCTCAAAAATTGCTAGCAACTGAAAGAAACACAATCAGATTTGGAGTAGGATTTAGTTCCAGAATGAGATGAGATCAGACTCAARCATGAGATTTTTTGAACATAAATGTCTAATGTCATTATGCCATTATGTACCATGTTGTGACTGTCAACTGTTTCTCTAGGAGCATATGAGTGGGATACCACTGTGTTCAGGGGCCTGTTTAGGCAACTGAGTCTTCCAAATTTAGGCATCTACAACATAAATATTGTCTACAATGTAGGTATCTAAGCTCTATCTGCAGTCAGTAGAGATCTAATTAACAGAGTCAATGGGGAAAGAGAGGTTTTTAGTTAACTAAAAGCAGACGTTTTCTATAAGGATGACATAAATAGATCCCAGGGCTTCATTGATTGTATTGYCTACATCTTCTTTGACTTTGATAGGAACTTAGACAGCAACTTACATGTTGTAAGCTATATAATTATGGCAAGAATTTAAGTGTCTATGCTTGATGATATTTGACTTTTTCTTTTTAATTATTTTTTTTTTAACAAGCAAAGATATGCCAGGTATTATTAGCTAATGCTCTATACTTTAGGCTATTTTATGCTGGTCAAAATTTGTGTTTGGATATCTACTCTGAATTTAATGCTAAAGGATCTAAAAGGATTTGGGATGAAATTCTAATAAGAAACACTGATGAAATAAAGTTAACCTTTCTAAATGTGCATGTTTTAGAATAAAAATAGCAAATTTTATGTTTTGCCCTCCATTACAAATTGTCCTACATTTTATTATTTTTGATATTTATTATTTCACTACAATTAATAATATTTAATATATTTAATATTTGAACTACTGCTTTTAGGATAGGTGAAAATTAGGTAACTTTGGATTATTGCTATATAAAACTTCAGCATAAATGCAATTTTATTATATGCTCTTATTACTCCATTTTAAGTATGACTGCTGCAACAGAAAGGGGTTAGGTAATCAGGTACAGAGACAAAAAGTCTCTGTAATTAGGTGCATATTTTATCTGTCAGTCAATACAACTGGATTATTACTGTTTTATTTCTACTTGAACTTCTAAGAATTTAGAGTGTATAAACCTTAAATAGTGTAGAACATGCATTATTTCACTTTATTTAAAATTAAAATAGACTACAGAACATAAGATGGAAATTCACATTTTTTTTTAATAAAATACTTTTAAAAATACTTGTAATAATACTACAGAATTTTCTTTCCAATAATATTTGTTCAATTACAGGATAAGATTCTGATTCTGGTGCCAAGAAAATTAAGAGCAATTCAGATTCTATTGACTCTTGTAAATACTCTTGATACCGTGCTTTTGTAATGTATCTAACTACAATCCACCAAAGTTATTGCAATATGGTTACTACTCCCTTTGGAGAATCCAGGAGACATAACAGACAAATTGAGTGAACCAACAAAATTCAAAATGAAACTTCATTGTTTTGAGACCAACAGAATCTCTAACCACTGACTGAAAGAGAAATAAATTAGGACTTCAGGTCTTTGTCTATAGTTTCGCAATATAAAATCACACACAAAAAAGCTCAGTTCATGATGAAAAGCTCACTCATTTTCATGATCATTTTTAGATTTAATTAATAATCTATCTCTCTAGAGGTCCCCTCCAACCTTAACCATTCTGTGATTCTGTGATTAGCACATGATTTCTTCCACAGCATCAGGGAACAATTTCAATCTGCAAAATATTGAAGAGCTGTATTTATAAGAAACGAAATGCACTTTCATTTTGTTTCCAAATTGCTAGAGCAATACATCTCCTTTTTACTGGAAATATTTCTATTTTTTATCAATCTTTTTTTTTTTTTTAATCTGTTAAAATCATAATTACATGGAGTTATCTAATTCAATATTAGACAAATCTGTTCTAGAGAATTGAACCACTTTATAAAAATATATAAGTAAATTTTTTATAGATAAGTTCTTTATTTAGACACCTTTACAAAAGAAATTCCTAGTGAAACTGGAATAAAAAAGCAAAAATGTATGAACAAATACATACTAATCTGAAAATATATGATAGATCATATACAAATAGGAAACAGAAAATCAATAATAAATGTTGGCATCTTCATTTTGCTCATCTTCTGATAAATATGAAGCTCTCTACCTCATATAATAGAATCTATAAATTCTATTATTATTTTCACTGGCATTAAAAAATACAGCATGTCTAGCATGTGGTGTGTGCACCTGAGATGTGAATTTGTACAATTAAAGATGAGCAATCCTTGAGAAGAAGCTTAGTGAGTTAGAGCAAAAAGATCGAGCATCAAATGAAATGGAAAATTCTATTACTGTATATTGGTTTTTGAGTACAGAGCTTCTTCCTACAGTTAAGTTTAGAGGCTAGGTGTCATTTTTATACACTCATCAAATATTTTTGCAGTGAGAACTTTTCTTTTTCTTTCATTGCCTTAGATCCAACCACACTACAGGAAGTTGCTGATAGTGATATGAAATATCTAGTTTGTTAGATGATTTCTTAAAAAGGTTTTGTATATAGTATGATGTGTATGATCACTTATAAACTTTATAAGTGATCCAAGTATCAGCTCTTGGATATATCCTCCAGCCCTTAATAGGACTTCATTCACATTCAAATATATTATAGAAATAGCAGGTTGGGGAACAGAAAAGACTGTTACAAAGTTGTAAGAGCACAATATCAATCTGCACTTCCTAATTTAATCACCAAACACAAAGGCAGTATTTCTCTAAACTGAGGCATATTCCCTCCAAGGTATCGAGGAACATACATAGGTGATGAAAGATTACATATTTTCTGCTTTCTGCTCTTTCTGCTCCATTGTGTAAAAATGGACATATTTAACTTGTTCTAGTTTCCAAAAAACTAATCTTATGAGTTCCAACTCAAAAAAAAAAAAAAAAAAAGGTTTACACAAAGCCTGAAACAATGGCCATTAGATATGAGTTATTCCTTTTATTTTCAAGAATTGCCAGCATTCGTATCTGCCAGTATTCTCAAAACCAAAAGTGACAGTCTGACAGAGATACCCTGAATGTATTCTTATCATGTTAATTTTCTCTGTGTACATGTAGTGTCCACTTGTTCAGAAATATGGTTGATTTCTGCCCCAAAGCAGATTTGAACAGATGCAATTTGAACTTCAAGGGACTACTGTTAACTGTCACAAAAGCCACCATATCATGGGAAATGAGGAGATGTGCCATATTATTTTTAGGTACATATTCCCAGGGCATTCTTCCAGGAGGGAAAGGCAATATGTGTTCATTAAGATAAATGCCCCCCCTCGTAACACATAGCAAGGCCAAAGACAAGGAAAGATTATGAACTCACATAGATTTATCTTCTGCCTCTCATTCATTCAGAGTTACTGCAAGATTTCTCCCTAGTGCAGATGATATATACTCTTTCACAACTGTTCTGGAAGCTGTCATCCCTGCCATGGTGCAATGTTTTTATTCACATCTTACCCTGTGTTTCAATTCTAATCCCTTATGATCTTTAACACATTACTTAATTTTAAAGTTCATTAGTTTTAGAATTCATCAAAGAYGAACATTTCCTGCCCTAACATAACAAAAATGCAGCATATGGTTCAAGAAATGGCAAAATATTTTTTTCAGCACTCAGCATTCACACAAGCACCAGTAGCAGTCTTTTTGGTTGACAAGAGGAAGATTGKTGGATCCATAAAAATGTATGTATGCAATGTGGATACCTCTAGCAGCTTAGATACTCAGTCAACCTAGCAGCTGGCCCTGGACCCTTGCTCTCCCCAACTGCTAATAACTGCCATACAAGACCCAAAGACCCACAGCCCCACTCCTGTAATGGACGTGACTTCACATACAGACACATGCACAGACACATAAACATGCATGCAAACAGGTGAGTTGATCTTAACACCCTATGGTCCCTCTGGGAGTTGCCTGGGACTTGCCTGGTTCCTGATTAGCCAATTCCCCTATGATCTCATCCTTGGAGATGCACACATGCTTCCAGGTCACCGCATCTATTTGCCTCTTAGTCTGACCTGATATTTGCTAGTGACCACACACTCACGTGCATGCCTTCACTTACTTTGGGTGATCATCAGATCACAGACTCATGATCCGATGGCAAATTTCTGGCACTTAAACCTCCACAGACACATGCACACAGAATAAGGAGTCCCTCATCCAGGAAAATATTTGGAAAGAAAATTAGTTACAGAATAGAACACATTGCTTTAACCAGATTCAGAGTCTGATCAGACAAATATATTGATCAGTGACTTGTTTGCATGCAACTAGCCCTTTTTATCCCCTTAACTCTCTGTTTTCCCACCTTAGGTCCTCTGCAAATTACCTAAATCTCTTCTTTTGGTTAAACCTCTGCCTTTGGTTCCTCCACTAAACATCCAATAAGTCTCATGCAATTCCAAAATGCTTTTTCCCTRTATCTCATTCCTCCAGTAAGCTCCTGACAGAAACCCATGTGGACTCGTTCTGATGGTTTCACACCTAATCCCTATGTCTGATGCCACCTTTAAAGGACTTCCCTTCATCTAGGTAAATAATTTGGGTTTCTCTGCCTGGTATTGCCTCTGTGCAATTCTGTGGAGATGAGGCCTTCATAGCCTGATTGTCCTCCTGTGAGGGGACACAGTATTGCTCAGTATTTGGTTTCCCTCATCTGCCTTTGTCTCTCTGTGCTCCTTTGTCCTTGTAGTAACAGGCTTTTTAATCACATTGCCTAACAGTACTGTTTCCACTACTGGTAACATTAAATGACAATTATAAAAAAAAGGCTGCTTCATTGCTAATAACCAAGTGTTGCTGTCTGCTGGTGACTTCAGTTTACATAGCTGTATCTCTGTGACAGGAAAGAGCGCCTATCTTACAAAAAAAAAATGTAAGAGCTCTCTTTATTTTTGCACTATGTATCTCATAAATTCATGAATTCCCATTCAGTATAGAAGAGACAGTTGATAACTAACTTGGAGTCTGTGTTTTGAAGACAACCAGTGTTTGTCCATGAGCATAATCAGTAAATAATTCAGCTGGATTTACTTAAGAATGAAAGAGTTAAGATATAAACACAGAACTGAATATCCTTAGATCAAAAGAGGGCTTTATTAAAGGAAGATATTATCTTCCTTTAATAAAGGAATTATGGATACACCATTTCCTTGTCTGGAAAAGTAACTCAGTTTCTCACAATTAGAAAACCATATGTGAGATATTCATGAATTAAATTGTTCAATTCCAAAATATGCGAGATTCAAAAAATAATCTATTTGGAGTCAAATATTCCTTATTTTTTTAATTGTACATTATTTTTAACTGAGTATAACACATTAATGTATTCAGTGTATTCACAACAATACCAATATAAAACTGCTTTTCTACCCTTGCCTACCTTAAGCCTTCCAAGCATATAAAAGATACAGATATTGCTATAAAAAATGATATAGATATAGATGTAGATATAAAAGTTTAGGTTTCAAAGCAGGCATGTATTGAAAAACTTACACTCTGTTTCCAAAACTGTTCCAGGGGCAAAACAAAATGAATACTGGCTAGCTAGCTCTGTACAGCCTGCTTTTTGCGTATCTGAGAATGAAATACTGGCCAAATTTACAAACCATCTGGCCTTTAAGAGGCCATGCTTATTGAAGTACAACCCTTTACAAGTTGATTAGTCAATTCATTCTTTCAATCTAGCAGGTATTTTCCTTCTGTGGCTTGCTTGCACATACCAAATTAGAATGCTTCTACCTCATCTCTAAATATGGACCAGCATTTTTAAGTATGAACACCTAAATTTTGTCATTTAAATCTACATATAGAAATTGAAACATAGTGATATTGTACTCAGAAGTGCTGAACATCCCAAATCCTTAATAGTCTAATGGGAACACTTACATAAGAAGGAAGTACTCCATAGAGCTAAAGTGTAATTTATCTTTAATAGTACTCTTCATGCACCATAGCACAAAATGCTTTTCAAGAAAGSCAGAATTCTTGCCCCAGTCATAACACCATAAATTCAATACTACTTTGCATTCAGAGATATCAAAGAGAAAGTAAATTTCACCAATAATATTTAAGAACATTTACAGTGATTCTCTTCTGTGTAAAGATTTATATATTTTATAGAAGAATTAGGAAGTGTTATCCATTATGGTATATTAGAGGTTTCTATGCTATTTTTTTTGGCTTTGTSTCTTTTATTATTTGTTGGCTGAGGTAAATTTTCATCGTTATAAAGATTTACTGTTATTGACTCCTTAGTGGATTTTTAATCTGCTGCCCTTAGGATGCTCAGAAATTTAGTCACTGTCATGGCTCTGGGGTCCCATCAGCCCTCACTGCCCCCTACTTGGTCCCAGCCCTGGGCCATCAGTTGCTGACCCATGACCAGCAGTGCAACCTCCAAACCCAAGCATGGTCCTGATCCGGTACCATGGGGCCCCCAACCATGACCGCAACTCTGATCCATGGCAATGCCTGACATCCCCAGTGTTGGGGCTGCCCTGCTGCCTCTGGGGTCCTGCTCCCTCTGGACAGGCTCTGGAGGCTAGGCCTGGCCTTAAACTGCCAGCAGCCAGCCCCACCACAGGGGAGCCCCAGACCTCGCTGTACTCTCATATTCTGACACACTGCTTTAAATAACAAATAATAGCCAAATAAATAATATATATAAAATAATATATATATAATATATATTGTAATATATAATAATAGCCAATTAAATAAAAAAATAGAGCTGGCATGGAGTGTGCTAACTCTATGTGCTAGCAAGCAACTCTATGCTCAAATCTTGTATGTACAGAAAATAAAATAGGAAACAAATGACCATTTGATTTTATTCAGTGCTACTTCTGAATCACGGTAAAGATGCCAAGAGCTTGCATTTTACCACAATGTATTCTCCTGATTCACATTAAGTTATATTTTGAAGAGACTGAGATATAACAGCCTTAGCAAAGCACTTCTTTTTATAGATAGAGCTTATGTATTTTTTTAGAATGGAAATATAACAAAGAAAGTAGACAACCTTTGCAAAGATATTCTTTCTTGGTCTGAAATAATCTCAATATAGAGAAGCTTCTGCATGTCAGTTACTGCAGAAATAAATGTACATGTGCTGGTTAATATATTAAGGGATAGACTTTTATTCAGTTCATATCAGAATAAAATACCTAGGTACAGAGTTGTCCTCTAACAGTTTAAGTGAAAAGTGAAGGCCTTTGAAATCTGAAATATGCGTTAATATTGTTCTAAGATCCTCACTGGAAGTTATCTTGTCTGTCTTTCTCTTCCTGCTATTAACATGATCTCTGTTCCTAAGTATTTTTGCTAGAAAAACAGTCTAATAATCAAAGAAATAAAGTATTTTTTCTCATATGCAATATTTTTAGTTTTCAACTCCTTTTGTTCTAATTAACTTCTTAGTGAGACTAGCAAAAACTTTCAAAATGTTGAGAATTTCCAGATCTGTGCTTTTCACTAAGAATGTTTTGCACAAAAACCAATTTCCACAAACATTCCTGAGGACATGGATGTCATATACAGTCATTCCTCTCATGAGAGTGTTTAAGATAGCCTTTGGCTAACCTTTCCAAGAATACAGCTGACTTTTTAGAATACACTTCCTCAAAAATTTGTATTGAAATATCAGACTGACAGCAGTTAGCCTACCGGTACAAACAAAATATGTACTTATATCATATTGGACCCAAGCAGGTTAACAATGCTTTTAACAGGGTAGGACAGCTGAACCAGAGAATTAATTGCTTTGCTATGCTGAATTCAATTTACACATGAACAAGGACATCTATAGTAAAATCAAGATAATCTTCAGAGATGCAGAATACCCACAATTTCCAGGAGCACTTCTACCACTTCTCAGGGACTAGCAGTAATGGCAAGAAAGAAAGGTGATTACCTGGTATTGACCTGTTTTTTTTTTTTTTTTGTCTGGTGATACCCAAGAGCTACTATTAACTATTACTAATTAACTAAACACTATATTAACTAAATACAGATGAAGCAAGAGAAGTAGCTCAGTAGTTAAACAGTATTTCAATAGTTTAACAGTAACTCTCTATTGAGCTCTTCTTCCCTTGACCTGATAGCAATGCTCTTTCTAAATAAGCCCTGGCCTTCTTTACCATGAGAACACTGCTGGCTCACAGATTGTCCACCAGGACCCCGATGACTTCTTTGAAAAGCTGTTATCCAGCATTGCAACCTCCAATCTGTACTGATGCAGCCGGTCTTTCCTCCCCAGCTGCAGGAATTTGCACATGCCTGTAACATTGCAGCTACTTTTCTGGCCCACCAGCCAGAGCCTGGCCCAGATCCCAGGCTCTGAGAAGCAGCAAACCTCTCAAAAACCAGGTCAGTCTGACAGAGGGCTGCCTCTGTCTCCCACACCACAGAGTCACCTATTACTATCACTGGCCACTTACTCTGGTTGCTCCTAAGTAGTTCAAGTTACATTGGAACAGATGCTTCACTTCAAGGCACACACAGCTCTTCCTCAACTCTGAGGGCAGTGAGTCTGTGGAGGGCAGTGAATCTTGTAAGGCAAATAAACCTCTTAAAGTAGTTAAAGGATAACTATCCACTGAGAACTTCTTGTCTGAAGTAGAAAAACAACCTGTCCATTGGCACAACAGTGATACTGGGACAACAGAAGACTTCTTTCCTCTACAAGGGAGTAGGGGAGCAGTGTTGTATTACGAGGCTGGGATCGCAGAACTTGCCAGAATCCCACAGAACCCCTGGAACCAGTGACCTGAAGTGACCCTATGCTCAAAGCTCACTGCACTGGAACATGGTGTCAAGGTAGATGTCCAGACCCCAATTCACAAGCTCATATTCTGTGTGCCTGCACAGAAAAGGTCCTGCCTTTCTGGTGATGGCGTAAGGAGTTTTTTTCCCTCTTTGGAGCACAGTACACCCAGCTCTATACATTGCTAAACCATTTTGATTCTGCCAGCAGAGGGCATGAGGAGGCAAACTTTGATCATGTCACAGTGCTCTCATTCCTATTTCCTAATAGCAGGCACAGCACTACTGAATTGCACTCTGTGATCACTCAAGTCTCAAAACAAGTGCCTGATTGCAGAGAAGGAAATGGAAGTGCCTTTCCAAATAAGGCAAATCTAAGGACATGCTCATGGACACACCGTTATTTCAGGATCTCTCTGCATTTACTTCTCTCTGCCCCTGGAGGGGGCATGCTTAGTTTAGTGATATCACCTGCTTAGTAACTTCCAGAGAGCTTAATCTAGTAAATTCAGTTGTGCATAGGGAGAGAGTGGGTTCACCATTTCACAAGGCTGCTGATGAGGTTTGATGGCTCTGTGTGGAAGTGCCTTGCAGGAGATGTGAGGCAGACCCTCACCTGGCAGTCTTACCAGGAGATAGGCAGTGCACACCAGTTCTGCAACAGACTGATGGTGTCACCTCAATCATCACCAGATGACTGAGCAGTGTTGCTGACGCAACACCCACTTCATCTCCATGACAAGGCAGGAAGCATTTGCCAGTGGGGCAGCCCATCTGGATCAGGTCCCAGCCACCATGGCCACCAGGGCTGGAAAGTAGCTCTAGATGTGGCCGGTGGGGGTACTACTGCAGGGCCGGGCAGGGCTAATGGACTAACCGGCTAACACCCGTGGGCTGGGGACAAGGGGGATGCCTGGGAGGGCAGAGACAGTGAGGGATGCTGGAGCCACAGGGTTCAATGTTTGRTTGTGTGACTGCAGGCTACATTTCATACAGAAACTGAGAGCTGGAAATAAAAGCCTCATTCAGAGGAATTTGTGCTTGCAGACCACAAGGAATAGCCCTTGTTTTAATTTCTGTGTGTAACTACATGCTTCTTTTAAATAAAGAACAACAGTTGCAGAGCAGACAGCAGTGTTTGAATGAGAGCAAAGAAGAAAGCTGAAGATGTCAAACACAACATCACCTCTGCTGTTGCCTGATTAATAAAGCCTTTCTGATTGTCTTGTGTTTGATCTTTTTAATTTGTGCTTTAGCAGCATGTTAGCAGACATGCCTATGCAAGGTCATCTATTAAAAGATATTTGCTATGTTCCTGGGGAGGAATTTTTTGATAGTATAAAATCCCGTTTTGAAGTAGCTGAAAAGTGAGTAGTTGATTTGAACAAAAGCCAAGTGGAACCATGGCCTGCAAACTGTTGATTACAGTTTACATAATTTAGTGAAAAAGCACTTTAAGGGGGATAAATTTGGCTGTGACAAAAGTGAATACTTAATGGCAGGGTGCATTTGATGGACAGAAAGCTGTTTTCCAAACCACTTCTTATCTGTGATAGATGTAGTATCTGTGTAAGCGTGGTCTGTGTCTCTAAAAGGTGAGATGATTTTAGAAATTTTGTCAGGGGACAGATGTCTGAGAAATCACAGATTATCTGGGGAAAAGAACTTCTAAGCCTTTAAACAAGGTTTGCGAGCAGAAATAACCTTCACTGCCTTGCCACTAATAATAGTGGAAGCCTCCATCATAGAGTCCTTTAACAGACCACTTAAGACTTTAGATACTTTAGAGCACATAAAACTTTTTGCTATGTTGTTGTCTTACTGGAGTTTATAACCACAGACTCCACAGGAATGTAGGAAGCCTGCAGACTTTGTGAGATTTGGAAAACAGTAAACAGGGATTGTTTTTAAATTAGAGAAATAGTGCCTCTGYTAAAAAAGGTAGAACTCATGGAAGTGTCCAGAACCAACTGAGCATTCATGGAAGAGATATTAATATAGTTAGGGATGATGAAATCATGAGGTGGAGTCAGATATGCATTTATAACTTCATAGGTCACTGTCCCAAAAGCTATCAAGAGAACATTATACTCCCCCATAGTTTTTTTTTTTTTTTTTTTTTTTTTTCCTGAAAGTGAAGTGAACCCTGAGGGGGACACTGTTTATGAAATTTAAAAGAAACTCATTGTGAAAGGGAAAAGACAAAAGAAAGAACTGTCGGTGTAGCAGTATTACTGGACACTTTTAGAAACAGAGAATTCTCCTTACTGTTCCAAGAAGAAATGTGATCATTTGCCTAGGTGCCCTGGTTTACATCTGTACACTTGTGTATTCATTCTGTACCTCAGAGGCATGCTGTCCAACACTTCTTGAAGAACAGTATCTGGGTACTCAAGAGGATTTCCATAGTTTACCACTTCTCTTTTGAGCTGCTCAGTAGAATTATAGTTAACCCTTTCCTGGTTACTCTGCTTCATGTGTGCTAAACTGTGTTGAAGGGTGGAGCTTGAATTTTTGATAGCTTAGGTTTATTTATAAGTTGTTAACCCTGGGTTTTGGAGACTATGCCTTATTTCAGTGTCCAGAAAATGGGAAGTTTTTTTTTATAGGTACTCTATAACTGTTTAAGCAAAAGTCCTGGAAAAAGGGAAGAGCAAAAGTTAGAAATAGGATAATTAAACTTCCAGCTTGTTTTACCAGRTTTGTCTTTTGAAAGACACCCTCTTACTAACTAGGATTTTAATGAATTTGTGATTACCACTCTAACAAGCAAGAATTCATCAAAGTACAATGTTGTTTATTTTATTAGGGGGAAAATAAACAGTTGCTACTAGGAACATCAGTTAAGTCCTCCATAAATTTGACAAAAGGATATGTATGGAGCATATACATATATGATATATCCTCATATATCAATTGCCAGCAACTCTTAACACCATGCAGTATTTTCAAGCATAACAGAATGTAAATGCATTCTCCAAAAGACTTTTACAAAACACCTTTCTTCACAGTTGTTAAACTCTGCAAGAATAGTTGAAAATGTGCTTCTAGCCATTTCTGGTGATAAAAACTGTGGGACAAGTGTCTGTTTTTTCATAGTCTCATTCTTGCATTACCTACAAGATCATAGATTTTAATTCTCAAAAGAATTTTCACATCTTATTGGCAGAGTTTTCACATCTTGTTGGCAATAATAGTGCAATTCTATTTTGCTTGTCGAGATCCTCTCCTGATTTGTTTTGTGCCATGCCAAAAGCTGCTTTGTCTCCTAAGGCATCATAATGTCTACCTTGTTATCATCAGACTGTAGAAGAGAACCTAAATAATTTTGAATTTTAGTTGTATTAAACATAGTAGGGTAAATAACCTTGGCAAAGCTTGAATTCTAGTGCTTAGGAAAGGCTGCTTAGTCCCATGGGTAAAAAATTAAAGAGCATATGAAATACATACTCAAACATGACTTCTCTATGTGTCACTAATTTTATCTTTATTTTTTTCCCTCTCATAAACTAGATAAAGGCAAAGTGGCTATCATATCCTTTGGCATTAGGCACCACCAGGATGTAACGCCAAGGACTGTCGTTCAGAAACAAGTAAATAAGACATTTATTGTTCTATAAGACAGAAGACATCCATGTTCTTCTTCAGATATATTTTMTCTCCCAGCTGACTGAAGGCAGCTCCCAGAATCAGCACGAGGGAGATGCTGTAGCACCAAAGCAAAAAGGCAGACATCTGCATCTCCGTGTTTTCTGACCTTTCACACCTTGCACTCACACTCTTGCTTGCTTAACAGGAGCCTGAGATGAACTGAACTGAATGAGGTCCATCAAGTGGGGAACAACAGTGAGTGGTTACAGTAGATACTGCTGAAGATAAATTTATCTAGATAAATGGCAGTGTGGTCCTTGAAAGCTTCTCACCTCTGGGCATGCATAATCTGATGGAATGAGTCAGGARATTGTACCTCCTTTTGAGTCCATGAGGCAAGAACCACAAGGGTATCCCATCTCCAAGTAGGAGGAATGCTTGATCCTAGGGCCTTTCTCAGGTTGCTCATCTTCCAGATCTCTACCCTCTTTCCTTGCTTCTAATTATTTTCTCCTTTCTGCATGGAAACATAATTGTGTTCCTGTCTCCAGTGCAGCTCCAATGTTTCTATTTTCTAAAAGGGGAACTCTYCAGCCTCTCAGCCTCCTCCTGCTTTTGTTGATCCCTTTTCAGTCTGGATATCACTGCTGGGTGGCTGCAGCCCTCTTGGGTTTGAGAGGGCATTTTCTGGAGGATTTCAGCTCTGATAATTTCCAGTAGACTCTTTAATGGTGCCCAGAGGCTGAATGAGTTGATGTGCACAAACTGAAACTCAGGAAGTTTCCTCTGAATGTAAGGGAAAACATTTTTTTTTTTCTGTGGAAATAACAGAATACTGTAGGTTGACTGCAGGATTATGTACTGTCCATCCTTGCAGACAGGCAAAAGTCATAGGGTCAAGTTTTGGGCAGTTTGCTCTAGCTGACTCTGCATGAGCAGGTTGGGTGGACTGTATGATCTCTAAAGGTCCGTTCCAACTTCAGCCTTTCTGTGATACTATTTTAACTGTTCTCTTACTGCCATTTACTTTTAATTTATATATTTAATAGTTAATAAAAGATTCTTGGGCAAAGAAAAACTGTTGCTTAATGCCAGTTTTCAATAACTTTCTTTTCTGATTTTTATGTTAGTCCCTAAAAAGAGTTAGAAATGATCCTGGAAGTCATAGGTATCACATCCCTCTAAAAATCTTTCTGGTCATGTGTTTGTTACAAGAGCTTTTCACTCAGGTTATTTACTGACGGCCACAGCTGTCAGTGTTAGGAAAGAACGCTGCTCCTGTGCTTCTAAAGCATATTTCAAGAGAAATGGTGATTGCCTGTAAAAGACAGTAACCTATAGCACTATTGAACAGTTACTGGATTGCTCTGTATTACAGATTTTACTCTAGCGTGATCTAACTGCATATGATATCTGAATTTTCACTATTTAAGKAAAATAAAATACTTGGCATAATGCTACAATTTTTCATTTTATCCTCTCCATTCTGATTCCTTATCATTCTTTCGATGGATTTGTTTTACTAGGAAATTGCTGGGAAAAGGTGYGCTTTTGTCATACTCAGAGGTGTGGTCTCATCCTTACAGAATGTGTATCAGCTGTAGATTGTCATCACCTTCTGCTATAATGTGTGAGAACATCTACATACAGACTGACACACAGAAACTTCCCCATATTCAGAAGAAGTTTCTGGCTCATGCACCAATATCATAAATATTAACCTGTAGAAAGTATATAAATATTATTTACAGCAAGTACATATTGGGAAATTCATTCATTGAGGAATAAGTAGGAGACATTGTCCTAACAATGATGTAAGAGCCATGGACTTAATATTTTTCTCTTCTTTTTCATTTGCATGCTAAAAATTCTGTAGTGTTGATGGGACACATAGAATCATAGAATCATAGAATGCCGAAGGTTGGAAGGGACCTCAGAGGTCAT
>NW_020455683.1:244801-289199 GCF_003342845.1 Nothoprocta perdicaria
CTACCGCTCTGCCCTCATCTATCCAGCTAGATATTCCTTCGTAGAATAAATATAGCTTTTAATTAATAGAAATCTGATAATTAATAAATTAGAATTTCTGTCCTGGAGCTACTAATTATGATTTGTTTGGGGATATGAACAAAACATACTTAATGATAAGCAGACAGTGATTATGAAATTAAATATGGCATTTGTCCTGAARTCTACTGACATAGTTTTCCTTTATGAAGCCTATATTTTTTTATTCCTGAAAGCTCCAACTTACTAAGCACAATCATTTGGGGCAGAGAGAAATGAGAAGATTTTTGCAATATTTGAGGAAATAGGACTGATGAACAGACTTTGCTATAATAGTTACATTTGGTCATTACAGAACTTCATCATGCTTTTCTTTGGCAGAGTAATCTGTTTCCATCCCTTATACCAAGTCATGCCAAAAAAATCCAGCCGTGCCCAAAACTCAGTTAGGAGACTGATAGTGTATTTGTCTACAATATACTACAAAGAATTTAAGCACTTTCTGCCATTACCTCTGTTTTCATGACAACTCTGTTGTGATATTTTATACATATTGTGATATTTATAGGCTAAAATATGTTTTTGCCAAGCAGCAACAAAACCAAAACTGTTCCGTGAGCTCCGGGTATACTTCAGAACCAATGTGTCTGCCTTAAAGAAAGGCCATGAATTATGCAGCTAAATTTCTTGTGTTTAGGGAAACTGCAAGGAAAAGCACAGATTGCAAAAAAGAAACTCATCCTGAGAAAACCAACTTCCTGATCACATTATCTCCTCTCAGATCAGACAGAAATGTTAGTATCACATTCCATAGCCACAGGATTTTAATTTAGAAAGCCTCCTGCTCCCATAAATTCAATTTTTAACTTAAAATAACAAGTAGTAATAAATTCATTGAGCTTAGCTGTTATGGAAGCCTATGATGGGAAGGATGATTTCTCAAATGCTCTTGTCCAAAAGGCTTTAAATTCAATTGTTGGAAATTTTTATTGAATTTATTAGCATATTTAGGCAGAGAGTACAAATCCTGAACTGAGAATAAACATATTTGCAAAGAGTAAATGTAACTACACAAAGGAGTAAACAAAATCTTGTGTCTGTACAGAAGATGCCTAGCTACAAAAACTGGAGGAATAAGAAAATCATCAAATAGTAGGTGTTAGTAAAAGAGGACTTTTGTGGGAATAGTATTAGTTTCATGATTCTTTGATGCTGTGTATACAATACAGAACTGAATTATTAACAAAACACTGTGCACTGATTTTTTAAGGCAGTCCTATACAGTAACTGGGTTAAGAAAGATCTGAAGGAGATTATAAGCTGCTTCCTTCCTCCCAGCAGCATGTTATGACTGCCTATCATGGATTGTCTGACTAAATAATCTAAGCAATAATATATTAGTCAGTCAAACTATTGAAAAGTGTTCTATATAGCTAAGATACAGTTGAGAAGTTTCTTCATTTGCTGGTGATGTCTGAATTCATATATCTATATATTTYTTTTCTTAGTTTCACTTGTATTTAAAATAAAGTTGAAGAATTGCAAAAGTACAGTAGGAAGCTGAAACACTTTAAAGGCAAGTCCTATAACCATCATTCGAGTCCTCTTTCTGGGAATAAACTGATGCACAAACCACTAGAAGCACATGCATTATTAAGAAAAGAATACAGTAAAAGTWCTTTGTGGCACAGTTTATTCACATTGCATAAGACATACATTCAAATTAGCCTCTACTAATTGCTTATTCCAAGGATTTAACACAAGGATGTGCATGAYATAGTCTCACTTCATGTATTAAAACAAGTGGAGCTAAAATAAATTGTGAAACTTAGATTGTGACCCCTGACTGAATTTTAGYTTTAGCTAGAAATAGGAAGCAAGTTTGGCAGGGAAATTGAGAAAAATGTAATCAGAGGAAAAAAAAGACAACCCTGAGTCTTGAATAGGTATAGGTATGCCAGCTTTTTTTTTTTTTTTTTCATATCTGAAAATACCAACTGAAAAAAAAAAACCTCCACGAATTCCAAATACATATTATTACAATAATTAATGTCTTATAATGGTTCCATAATTATGTAAAGACAGAGACACACATCCCACACACATAGGGTGTACTTGTGAAGTCACTGCTGCCACTGC
Source organism: Nothoprocta perdicaria (assembly GCF_003342845.1). Taxonomy (NCBI): domain Eukaryota; kingdom Metazoa; phylum Chordata; class Aves; order Tinamiformes; family Tinamidae; genus Nothoprocta; species Nothoprocta perdicaria. Next base: position 246,959 of record NW_020455683.1, read on the forward strand.
CACTCATTCACCAATCACAGGCCAGTGCTGTGGGTTGCGCTTCTTAGGTCACTATTGCTTCATATGCTAAATAAAAAAAAAACAAAGAAAGAAAAATATAGTATACTTAGTATACTTTATAATGTACATTAAAAAAAAAAAAAAAGAATTTTGTATCCTGGATGTATGCAATTTGAAAGCTTGTGACCTAACAGACCATAATATTTGKATATTTTTTGAAACTATTTAAATGACACATTATGTCTACAGTAAGGTTAAAAATGGTCAAAAGTCAGCAGTATACTCTTCTGTAAAAATGTATTGTGCAGACACTCGTGTTTGCTAAAGGAAAACCTAAATTGCTGTGTTCTTTGCAAACAATCATGCTCTATGGAGAGACAAATTTCTTAAACAGGACGATTGGTCACTGCTCAGACAGTGAAGGATATCTCCATTGCACAGGTCCTTTCAGGTTCTTCTTCTGGATCAGGTGAGACTTCACAAGCTGTTGTTTTGTTGAATTCTGGTCTTTCTTGCCACCTCCATCATAAGCATGATCAGATTATTATAATTAAGAACAATTATAATTATTAATTATATTAAATGTACTTAATTGTACTAAGCATGTACAAAACAATTGCCGAGGCACCAACAGTCATTAATTATCTGACCAGTCTTATCCTACAGCCTCTGCCCATGGAATCTGCTGGCTGCCTGCACTTTGCCATGGACGTGCTCATCTCCAACCCTTACACCTGAAAAAACCCAGGGCTCACGTTGCATCCCACCTTGCTCCACCTCCATTGCTTGTTGTGTCTCCCGCTGTTACTGAATAGGCTTCTGGAGTTAATGCGGGATTTAAAGGGTTACTTTGCCGTGTCTGGGGCTTTTGGTAGAGGCTAGCAGCAGCATTTTTTTTCTTTATCTGTTTGTGGGGGGACTGCCCTGCTTCTTTGAGGGCATTGCCTGTGCTGGGACCCAACTCATCCCCTGCTCTAGGAGCAGCCCTGCTTTTGTTACTCCTTGACAGGCAAATCCTGTATAAACATTTCTGCACCTGCAGCAACACTTTCCACTGACCACTTACAAGTATCTTACCTGTGTACMGTTTGGACATCTCTGCCACAGAAAGAAATCAACACCCTGAAGTATGCAGCTTGGCCTAGATCAGGCAGGCATTGCCTGCGGGAATGTTTAAAACTGGCTGCAGTTCCCATCTAGAGAGCTCCTGTGTCAATAGCAGAGATAATTTGTTGTGAAGGCACATAGGGATGCAGGCAGCCACCGAAGTCAGACTGTTGTCTCTGTCAGTCCATGGTCACATCTTTGCAGAGACTAGCTAGGCAGTTCCTGGTTCTCTCAGGCTATTAATGACTAGGATGTGCGCAGGTGCACAACTGGCTGTGTTATGTAGTGCAGCCCTCTCCTYATAACAAGCTATATTACAGTCATACCTATAGAACAAACTTGAATTTCATCCTTACATCTCTGTGCTATTTCCATAGCTCTTGCCACAGATGTTGTCTAATTTGATTCAATCTAGAAAATGTGTAAATAGTACAGCTTACAGATCTTATTTGGCAAATAGACCTTATAAATGGCAGGACACAATTCACAAGGAGAAAAGCTCATTTGCACGGGAGTGTCATATGTAAAATGTAAAATGTAAAACATAAAATGACTGGTTTCAAATAAAAAGAATGTATTTTCTTTCTCTGATTCTGTCTTAGCAATAGGGATTTTTAGGTTTYTTGGAGAAAGTAAGAAAGTAGGAAATGCTTATTTATGATTAAATGATTATAATTATTTAATTCAAGTAAATATATTTATTATTATTGTCTATAAGAACTGATTCTATTTTCCTTTACAAATTGTTTACTTACAAAATAGATGAGAGATTTTAAAGAACTGAACAAAAAGAAAGATTGATTTTGATTAAAGATACCCATTTTTAGAACCTTAAGAATGATTATATATTTTGCTTAAGTATATCAACAATGTGCTTAAGTAACAAAATCAGCTACTGTAGCTGACTATACATATGATTTTTCTTGATAAAATGTTCAAATACACTTTATCTGAACTAGGCAGCAAAGTTTGGTTGGGACTTCCTGGTAATAATGGAGAACATCTTTGTTTCTCATTGAATTTGAGTAGGATAGCACCCAAAGAAAGGTACCAAAGAGGCAGCATGTATAATTTCYCATTGGAACAGGCTGCCCAGGGAGGCTGTGGAGTCTCCTTCTCTGGAGATCTTCCAAACCCACCTGGATGCCACCCTGTGCCCCGTGCTCTGAGTGTCCCTGCTGGAGCAGGGGGTTGGACTAGACGAGGTCCCTTCCAACCTTAACCATTCTTTGATTCCAAGTGATTCTGAGATTACATGATAATTTAAAGACATACTTAATTTGATTTCAGGGATAGACAGGGCCCAAGTGATATACAGTGATCAGTGTTCATATAGAACAGCTTTTATTTATGCCATCTAAGAAAGATCAGAAGAGTTTCTGTTTATCGTGCAGGGTGATRTATGGCCATGTACTGTTCTTTAACACACTTCTTACTCTGACACATGATGTAGATTAAATGGTGAGCTGATATCTGAATTCAGCTCCCATATGTAAAGGGATATTGATGATGCACTGAAGCAGTTGGAGTTATCTTGAACTAYACCTGTAACATGTCAGTTGTGGAAGCACAGTCTCTTTTCAGAGGACTGTCATTTCAGAAGGATCTTTTGATGGTTTAAAGTTAGAAGAACTGTTTCCTCAGTATCCTCAACCTTGCAGTTTGTGAATGGGTTATGGCTCTTTAAAAGGAGAAAGCTTCTGTGCCAAATTCATCTTCTCCTGATGTCTTTGCTTTTTGAAAATATAAACTTTGTGGAATGCGCATGATTTTCCTACAAGATTATACAGTAGATGAGATTCATTTCTTGCRAGTTAAGGCATATATGTATAAGCTAGTAAGTTTAATGTCAATACAGAGAAACAAAATGCACCCTGAAGATTTCTGTGGGTCTCATTTTAAATATCTACTTTAAAATGAGCTGGTTCACACTTTAGGACTGTTTGTTATCCTTTTCTGAATGTAAATGAAGATAGCAAATACAGGCTAAGTGTAGAAATAAAAGTTATGAACATGTATATGTGAAAAAAAGACTTCTACAGAATAAGTGCAAAGCTAAATGTTGCACACAACTTTGCATGCACATGCATGCCTACTCACAAAAGCAAACAGATATCTTGTATGTATAAATTAAAATTTATGGTCTCATGGAAGTCTGACAGCTTCGCTAATGGCTTGTTATCAGCTTAATATGACTGATTTCAGCCTTTGCAAAAGAGACGTCTCAGATAATTTTTCATAAGTTCTCCCCCTCCCTTCTTCTGCCTCTCTTCTCCCCATGTAATCTCTCTTCTAACTGCAGGAACCTAGATATCTGCCTTAGAAAATGAAGAAATGTCCTTTGTTGGACTTGTTTTGAAGAATTCTTATATAGTATTTTGTATTAACTTTTTGTCTATTATCAAATTACAAGGGGAACATAGCTACGGATATAAATAATTTGCTTTCCATAGTGCCTTACTTGTTTTAGCCAAGTCTTCAGACTTTTCTTTAAATATCCTCTGCTCAAGTGGGATAAGGTACAAAAGTAATTTTTATTAACAGGTGAGGGAATCATGTATCAATGTCTTGGGGTAAAAAACTTTCTTAGTAGAAAATTGCATCTAATTGTGGTAAATGTTTTTAAATAAATAGAATTAAATTGTCTCAAAATCACAGAAATCTGTTTCTAAAAATATCGTGTGATAGCTCATCATGTTTCACTCACAGATCAATATGAAGCTAGTAAGACTAACAAAATAGCCACCAATTTAGGTGTTGTTTAAAAATATGTGTTATTTATATTTTTAAAACTATGTTGACAGGACTGAAACAAGGGTGGAAGAAAGATAAGTTCAGGAGGAGCATCTCTCTGAGGAGATGTCAAGTGGAGAAAAATACACTATGGTTTTGTTGGCTGTCACTTTATTTCTGCCAACAGGAAAGTCATTTGAAGTGAGTAGAAGAAGCCAGTGACAGATGAATAAACCTAAAGGGTGAGAAGGTGAAGGGGACATATGTGTCTTTTTATGGCTCTGCATACGGAATATAGCAATTCCAGAATTACATGTGGGATCATATTGTCTCAGAATATCATATTAGCTTTTCTTAAAAAGCCTTCCACCTTTCAACAGTATTAATGTGTTTTTTTTTTTTATCTGTATGGAAATGTGACTAAATAGATAATATCTAATGTGGCATTCTAAATAAATCTTCTTTAAAGAATTCAAAACTTTAAGTATTCAAAATAAAATTTAACAGATTTCCTTTTCTTCCAAAATCAATAAATGGTTGAGTTAATGCTGTATGTAATATGCAAAGGCTGCTTAATGTTCAGTGTTTTTCTCAAGTTAATGGAATAATCGAAAACTTCATGGCTCATTTATTTTTCCTTTGCTGGAAATRTAATGAGATTCTCCAGAAAAAAGAAAAATAATTGTATATACCTTCATTTTTGTTTTAAGTTAAGGAATTATATTTTTGAATTCATAGTAATAGTTTTCAAGTCACAGTAGTTTAATAATGTTAATGTTCTTTCAGTATATTTAAGGAAAAATCATATTCAGGAACAGAGTCTAATGACAATATCCAAAATAGACATCTGTTCAATGGACGTAATAGAGTAGTCTTAAAATGCACTCCAACAATATCAGAATAGAATTGGTGATAACAGGACATCTTTCATCAACAAGTCAGAAAAAAATCCCTTGTCAATAAAATTTCAAATGSTTTGTCTTGTTGCCCTTCACACTTCTTCAATCTCCTTAGGATGCAAGGACAACAGGTCAAATTTCTAATGCATACATATTGTTACTTAGCACGACCAGGAACATGACAATAAAGGCTTATCATCTTATCATTTACTGCTTATCATCTGTGAACTTTAACCATGTACCCTGGAGTCCTCATAAGAATCCTGTCACTGCACACTTGGTTGGACAAATAATATTAACCCAGAGCCTTCCTTTCTATGTCAAAGCTACTAGAGGGGAAATGCAGGGCAATGAAAACACAACCCTGTGAGTAGGAGGGCAAGGCAGCATTATTCATTCCTTCAGTTTATCCCAGATTACTAACTTCTACCCTTTGCACAAAGCTAAGATTTACGTAATAAGCCACTGCAAAATACATCCAGGGAAATGCATTCCCATTTAATATCAAGAGAAATAAATTTTGATGGATACAGACCTCACAAAACTCTCTCCAAGTGTCTTGTGTCTTTTTCCTTCCCCATTTTTTTTTTTTTTATTTCTGCATGTTGATTATATATATTTGTCATACAGAATCCTGCTTTTTATTGTTGATGTTCAGGACAGTGTGTCAGTATTTATTTTACTTCCATTATATGTTTATCTTTACTTACATGGAAGCAAATTTTCCACTCTAAATTTGCAAAAATTGCACCTAATTTTTTTAAGTAGCATATGCTCATGTAAATTAGTGAGGTACTGAGAGTTCCTTATCAGACCAGACTGCTAATTCTCTACTCTGCAGAATAAAAGAGGTATAAGGAAAAGAGGGAGTAAAGGACAGAGTTTTCACAGTGGTTTTGCATACTTCAATAATTTGCAATCCTAGATTTAAGTTAGGCAATGTAAACTTAAAATCATTTTTGCTATTAAGATTGGAGTCTTCAGACATGCTGTTTATTCTCTTTGACTTTTTATTTCACACATTTTGTTTTCTTGCAGTTTTGTATTTTAATTTTATTTATTTGAGAGTTTTAYATGAAAGTCTTTTCATGTGGATACTATCTTCTGACTTTAAAAAGACAGTAATGCTAGTTCATCTTACTAAGAGACTAAATATTTTTATTTAAAGAATTCACTTATGCAAGATAGATGGAAGACAGACAGATGGCTAGACACACAGAAAGAAAGCAATTCTCATCAGAGAGCCATAACATGTTGTTTTTTGGGGAATATTGTCAAGACTGGTTAGATATCCCCAAATCTGCTATGCTAAAAAATGAAGAACTGGAGTCTTTCTATACAGTTACYTGATATTGAATGCTATTGAAAATATACAAAATTAAGGAATCATTTGTGTAATTGGATCGTATGTAAATGTGGACATTTTCATTTGCTAGAAATGTTTAATTAGCAGTAATGGAGCATATGTATCTGTACAGATCTCACTAGGCTTTTAAGAATGGAACTTTTAAGATGCAATGAGCWATATAGTCAGATTTACAGACCCAATTACAACACTGCTTCCCCAGTGGATCCATTAAAATTTCAGACTACGTGCATTTTGTATTCCGGGATGAGCTTTGGTGGTTAATTCCTAATCTGAGCTTTAGGCTACAGTTTATCTTGTCTATTCTGAAGCCTAACCAGGTTTAGGATCTCCAGTTCTCCTCATAGCAGTCTGGGTCCAGCTGTTTACAAAGACAACATGTTCACATTTAAAGGGGCACATAAAGCACCTGCCAAAAAAACCTGAGTATATCTTATCTTAAAAAGATCATTACCATGCTTAGGTGATCTGAGTGAGATTAGTTTCTTCAGAGACCATCAGTAGATTTTTTGGGTTCTTATGAACAGCTAGTACATTTTTGGGGCTTTCCTATTTTTCTATATGTTATCAGGCTTCAGTCCTTAAGATAAAAATCAGCCCAATGTCTTGCAAGCCTATCTTTGTTGACTTCTCAGTATCACTTAATAGATTATTTTCTTAGTTGGTTGTTTATTCCTGTTGAGAATGCAGGCTGACGCCTAAAATACAGAAATACAGAAAGGATATTCTTTCTGAATATCYGGAGAGATAATTTCTTGCTGCCTCGTGGAATTATCTCAGCAACCAAGATAACATGTACAACTACTGAACCACTAAAGGATAACTCAGCTTCAATCATAAATAAATGTGTTCTAGCATAAATTTATTCTCCTATAAGAAAGGAAGTTAAGTCTGGGATTAGTTTCTCTAGTCAGAATGCTGCCTGGAATTTTGATTCAAAACCAGTTCAAAAGGTAATGCTGAACATAGCAGATTCTACTTTTTGATTTACAGTTGCAGTGAGACAACAACATATAAATACAGTTCCCAGAATGCAGAAATGGCTTTTTATGCATGACTGTATATGTCTCATTTCCTGGGCATTTTTCCTTCTCCATGTATTCTGAGCATCATGACAACATTTGGCCCTAAGAAAATACAGCAGCCAAGCTGCAGACGCTTGAAGCATTTTCCCATTAAATATAATGGCACTAAAGCAGAAGTGCCAAGGGCTGTTATGCACCAACAGTACAATCAAAGAAAGTACCCATCTGCAGAATCCATGCAGCAAGGTAGAAACAGAGCAATGAAATAACCATGAAAACAGTTGGAGCCTCAGGACAAGAAAAACAATTGATCTACTGTAATGCTTAACAACAAAAGGATAGATATGAACCGAATTATCTGGGCTTTCATGGCTACAAATGTCATAAGGAGTGAGCAACAGTGCCCTTGGCAGAGAACCTTCTCAGTACAGTAATGCCTGCTTCCCTCAGGAAAGCCAGCTCCCGACGTGTGCAATCACAGACTTGTCACGAGAGGTAAGAGCTGAACCACAAATGACTGCTTCAGTATGAATCCTCTGTGCTTCAGCTCCTAGTGTTAAAACAGAACTCCTTCAAGGGAGTTAAATCAAAATAAATGTGCAAAGTTAGAAGGCAAAAAGTTTTCTTCTTTACAGAAATGGTGAATTGAAGCAGTTTTTAAAAACAAGGGCCTGATTAAATAAGTGTCCTAGTGCCTGCTTTTTGTAGGGTTTGGTGGCACCTGTACGCAGGCCAGCACTTCAGTAGCTAAACCTGAAATGTTACTTATTCACTAACATGTTAGTTAGACATAGAAGTATACCTTGCTTTTGGCTGAGATTTTCTTATCATATTCAAACCCTACTTGTTTTCATGTTTGATTTGTGATGTGGAAGTGTCATACATGATCAAATGAAGGGCTGCAGAAGGGAGAAAGCAGAAGAGGATTTAGAATATAGATGAAATTTAGGGGGAGTTTAGAATATAGATGAAAAGAGGGGAAAAAGGGTCTTTTTAAGTCTTTCTCGACAGTGAAAATGTTAGCATGATAAAGTAACTGAAGCTGAATGAATAAATATTTCCTGAAACAGATTAAATTCTGCTCAGTCCTCTGTAGAGCAATAACTGATTCAGTGTATTCCTAGAATTTTAGTGTGGCAGTCCTATCCCTTCTCCTTCATGAATTTCTTATAATTTTCTAACTGTCACTTGAGTCACACAGCATGCTTCCATTATGCCATTGGCCGCTTGCCTTAATTGCTTCWCAGTAATGCTCTGAAGCTATTACAATGCTCAAAAATGGTGAGATTAAACATCACAAAATAGTATTACTTCAAAGATTRCTTACATCCTTCTTATCTCACTTGAGCTTTTCTTCAATAAATTTCCTAAATTTGGACCTTAAATTTACCAAATTCACAACAGGTTGATGAAAAAGGTGCTTCCAATTTTCTTGATTAGCTGAAAAATTGCTTTGAACAAACAGAGTATTTTACATGATCAGAATTACAATGACCATCATCATTCTCAGTAAGATAACAATGTATTTTGCTAGTATGTCTGCTGCCTCTTTTCCCTTCTATWTAGGCATCCTCTGCACTCTCATATCCTATTGTTTCTGTTGTCCATATCCTGTGTGCACTTCCTTGAGATTCATTCTCCGAGCTCTACCTCGTTTATTTGTATCTATGCATCTGGTTCTTCTTTCATGCACTCCCTGCTGCTCTCTTTCAAATTCTCTTCAATTTTCTGTAAGAAAATAATTAAAAAATGATGCACATGAGAATTCTTAAAAAACATGATTAAGCCCCAGGTGACAAAAAAAACCCATGTAAATGAAAGACTACCAGTAATCGAAACCTAGAGATACACATGCACAAACTGTGAGGACAGAAACGAAGAACTGCTTCAGAAATACCTGTTTTTAGCAAGTTTATTGTAACACCAACACACCAGCTAGAAATTTGGCAGTTAAGTAGAAAGATCTAGTTTCTGATTTTGCTTTATTTTTTGAGTATGTGTACATGTGCATTTTTTTCCTATGAACCTTATGTTCTATGGACCTTAGTTGTAGTATGTAATGTAAAGAAAGAAATGTAATATAAAGTCAAAATACTCATTTCCATATTTTTTGGGGGGGAAAAGATGTGAAAACCTAGATGAATTAAAGCCAGGAATAAGCATTTACAACCTACATTAAGTACTTCATGCTCCTCTGATCTTCAGTGGACATTACTCAGACTGGCTCAGTCATCAGCTGAAGTGGCTGCCCCTGAATCATGTCCTTTTCAGTTAATTGAGTTGAGGTACTAATGATGATGAGTTTTTCTTTGGTCCTTGCCTTAGATTGAAGCTGTTCTCAGCAACACAATCACCAAAAGTAATCCTACATTGTAGCCAGGGGTTTGTTCATTTTTATGAACAATAAGAAGTGGCAGTATTTTATGAAACAATAAGAAATTTTGTTGCACTTGTCATTCTCATGTGATGTTATGGGAAATTACCTTACTTACAGTGTGAGAAATGACAGTTCTGAAAATTAGCGCCTCCTGGCTGCTGCCGCTTCATTTCTAGCACAATTTAATATTGTTGCATTTAAACCTCTGAAATAAATTGATTCAATGTGATTACACAGAGTAAACATTTGTTGCAGTGTCTGGCGATATAAAGAAATAAACTACTATGTTAGAAATATGACCTTAATCTCATTTAGAATAATTATGGGAAAATATCTTTTATTTTATTGTATTTTTTTTTATATTATACTTTATTATATATATTTTAATTTATAAGCCAAGAACTTCATGCTGTCTGTAACTTTTTATTAATTAGCATAATGAAAACATTTTTTTAATGTTCAAATGATATTTCACCATTGTATATTGTGTATTTTCACAATTGTACTACCACTAAATCTCCATACTACTAATAAATCAATTTGTAATCCTAATTTTGAAATCTAATGGGAAAATCATTTACTGAGAAATACAGTAAAATGAGCCCTTTTTCATTTTCTAGCTATAAAGTGATGAATGGAACTTCATGTTATTTTTCATAAATTCATCAAATTCATTCTCCATCTTGCACTGACAAAAGTCATGGGTAACATTTTTTTTTCAATGAAGAGGAAGATTCTCTCATATATACATAAAAAAAAATCTATGCTTTTTCAGCATAGAATGTGTATACAAGAGTATTTATTTCTTACAGAGTCTTATTTTGACTTGGAATATTTATGATTTTTTCAAGATATTTCTATTTTGATTTGGAATATTCAGTCTGTGTCAGATTTCCTGCATAACGTTTAAATATGCAGTCTACAGCTTAATACTTCTTTTCTTTAAATGAAATGTTTGAATRTTTCTTTAAATAAATAGGTTAACTACAGTCATATTTCTATGTGTTCTCCTTTACTATTCATTGACATGAAGATTATTGGCAGAATCAGAGGGAAATTAAGCCATCTGCCCAAGCTGCCTARTCAAGCCCCTTTTTGATTTTCAAATTTTCTTGAAGCACCACTAGATTTCCATGTTTTTTTCATAACACATTCATTGAGCTAGCAGAACTGAGAATACTTCTTCCTATTGGTAATGAGATGGTGAATGAAGACAACTTCATGCTAAGCAGCTGCACTGTACTTGTTATATTTKATAATAATGCCATCATGTTTGCATATTGCATTTTGTTTGTGATATGTAGTCAAAAGACTACATGGTATTTCAGGTCTTTCCATGCCCACAAATCTAAACAGCTATGGTAACCTTGCTGTTGGTATTGTTAAGACTACTAGGTCTTTTTAATTTTCCCAGTGAATTATAAAGACTATTTCTTCCGATGTGCTAAAATACTAGCCATTTCTTGGAAGTAATCTCTCAGTTACATTTTTTGTTTCRAGCTACTTTGCTCTTCTTACCTCTTTTAAATCCATATCCTTTGCCTTTAAACACTGCACAGTATTTAATTTTGAAAAAAAAAATGTACAAGTGTTTTGGTTATTCTTCTGCACTATTTTGCTACATCAGAAGTTTCCATTACATGTCTTTTGAAGACCTCTTAACATTCTTGTATGGGTTTCTCAGTAACTATGTTGTTGTATAGTAAGGAAGTGGAAGGGTCTCATTACTGAAATTTTTAAGGGATGCTTATTACAAATCAGCATTTGATAGTTGCTAATTTAATGATATTTTGACTCTTCAAGAGAGAATTTTGATACATTTAACTGATTTCTACTTCTTTTTTTTTTTTTTTTTTTTTTTGAGGGTGACCTATTTTGTGTAGTTGCTGAAAAGATTGAGCACATGCTTAACAAATTGTTCTTTTTAACAGTAAAAATGATTTTGTTGTTGCTGTTGCTTAGTGTTTTCCTTAGTAGCAGTTGAGAGGAAATATCTGTCAAATGATTTGACTCTGAATGTTCCGAGTACAGGAATGAACATGATAAATCCATTGAAAACTATCTCCAGAGTGCATTTATTAATTGGACATCAAAATGAAAAATTTGCTTTTAAAATCAGTCCTTATATATCAAGGAATACAAAAGAAAAAAAAAAAAGAAAAACAATTTCTGTTTAGTTCGTAGCTTTATCATGTTCCTGGGTACGTTCAGCCAAAGAGCGGTGGTAAAATTTTATAAGTATATTTATGATTAGTTCATATTCAGGAGATTTTATATTTCAAAATGATATTTTTTGTAGTTTAGAAATCAGCACAGCTATACCAGTCATACTAGAGGTTTTGCTGTCTCKCTATGATTGTCATTAAGAATAACTTACAAATGCTAAAGATTCATGGTTGATACATGAGCTATCTCCAAAACACTATTCTTTAATATTCTGCTGTGCAAATGTCATTAATTTGAAATGTGACTGGCATCTCAGTCTTTTCTCAATGTCCACAGGAATGTGTAGAAGAATGAAGTTCTGGTCAGATGTATAYTGCAAAACTGCACACTTTCTTCTCCTGGATTCAGTGATAAAGAACACATACAAAGAGGCTTCTTCTCTGTTGCTTGTCTCAGCAGTAACATTCTAAAATGAAAGAAAAAGGCTGGTAAATAGTTAAAAGAAACAAAGAGATTTCACTTTCAGCCATCATATCCTCCATCTCTTTCCCTAGGCTGCAAGGCACCTTAAGATACTTAAGAGTGTAACATGGTCTTTTTCTTTTTTTCTTTTGAGATTCAGGAAAATGAGCTGTTTCTGTAGAAACAGAGACCAGAAACACGGAGGGCAGATAGCAAAGAGGTTATGGACCACAGGCAGCTGCTGTATACTTTTCAGCTGCATTGTCCTGTCCTCATAGTAGGAGTGCTGTTGGAGTCAGTAAATAGTTTAAAAATCTTAAATGAATTTTACTTAGAACCACGGGGTGGCAGCCATGAGGGAGATATGACAATGTAACTGCTTTTTACCCCTCGGTATGACTTACTACGGTAAGAATAGGACTTTCTGTCAATGCTGAGCCTGCATATTTACAGACTTACAGGCAGAACAGTATGCTTTAATTGGTGAAGCTGAGTGGATATGCCCTTTTGGAAAGCTTTTTATTTTTACGAGAATAACAACTGTTGTTATACTTGGTGCGGTTTCTTTCAGGCCTTAGAAAACCATGCAAGACTTATAATATTCAAAATGTGACTATTGCCATGACAACAGAAACTTGGCTCTCAGACTTTGCCTATTAAGAACAGAGCAGCTAGTCAAATTTCAGGTTAGGATTCCTGTGTTGTGGATGTAATCTTTACTCAGTAAGGATTGCCATTCTCTGCCTTTGCTCTGGAAGGCTTTGTCATTGCTGGAGAGAGAAGCAATGGAATCAGTGGTACTCAGCAGAATGTGCATGCAGATAACTTCTAACTTACTTTCTTCCTCCCTTCTCCTCCCCCCGTCACCCTTTATCAAGAAGTCTTTCACATATTTAGGGTTATACGTTATCAGAATCAGTCTTGTTTTGGGGAACCTGACAAAATAGGGCCACAGATCACATAGATAACTCAAATAATGTTCGAGTTTATAATTATTTGCAATTGCATGGATGCTACCGAGCCTAAGCACAGGATAGCAATGCTAATGAACTTGGATATATTGCGAGCTGGGGCTGGTAGAATTACAGGGAGAAATAGTTGTCCCCCTGAAACCAAAGAAGCCAGCTTTACTAAAAGCAGTATGCTAAAGAAAACCTAAATCTTGGGTAGCTTCTCTGTATATGTCAAATTCTGACTGCAGAAAAGTTTAAAACATTGTTTGTTTTTCTTATCTAAATCTTCCATAGTAAGATAAGCAGAAAGGTTAGCTTCTAGAAAGCTTTAGTTAATCATTGTTTTATTTAGGAGCATGTTTATTTTACTAGAGAACAAGTTGTGAAGCACCTCTACTGCAAAACATTAAGCAGCTCTTACAGAGGAACATCTAAACAACATTTTACAGTATAACATGCACAACACAGCAGTTATTTTATTATGTGGCATTTCAAGCTAGTGATACAAGTTTCCTCCTAGATCAGACATAAGCTGCATTATAAAATAACTTGGGGAAAGTGTTTGCTTCAATAAAGTAAAAATGTATCAATGCCACTTTATAACTGTTGTTATAATATACTTTCAGCCAGAGGGAAGGAGTTTGTTTCTCTCCAGTCGTGCTAGGCAGATACCGTGTCTTCAACAGCTTGATTCAGAATAATTTGTCACCCCTGCTTTATCAGCAGGAACAATACAATAATCACTGTGGATACTAAATCAACACTTCATTTCCTGTAAAGAATGGAGTGAATAGAAAATGAGTATTTACAGAGCGGAACAGGATGGCTTTCTTGATTTGAGAGAAATTTCAGGTCTCTTCCTCTAAAGAGTGCTGTTTAGATACTTGGATTGAGGCAAAATGTACGTGCTATTCAGATACTGGTATCAGCCCAGGCTCAATGGATGGATTATAGCAGGAAAGCCTGAATACATAGCAAAGTGATCCAGGTCATGCCTCCCTCTGAGGAGATGTCTGCCCCTTCTCTGTAGCACAAAGACTCAAAGTAAAGACCACGTGCCTATGCTTCTCTTGTCCCAATACTCTATCCYGCCGAGATAAGTGTCCAAGAGAGCCCTGCTGGGCAAAGGGCAGCCACTGAGGTGAAGGCAGGAGTTTGTCCATGATCATTTGACTTCTGGCATTCAGGAGTTTGCAAAGGAGGGGCAGAGAAGAGGGTAGGGGGCAGGAAACATTTAAAACCACTGCAGATGTTTGTGTCAGTGCATGCAGATCCTTGTCTTCATATTCCCTCTCAGTTGACCACTCCACCCAGTTTGATATCATCCGCAAACTTGCTCAGGGTGCACTCAGTGCCCTCRTCCAAGTCATTGATGAACAAGTTGAACTTGTTCAGTACTGACCYCTGGGGGACATCACTGGCCACAGGCCTCCAACTGGACTCAGCCCCATTTATCACCACTCTCTGAGCTCTGTCATCCAGCCACCTCTCAATCCACCTCATTGTGCACTTCTTCAGTCCACGCTTCAGGAGCTTTCCTATGAGGATATTATAGAGACAGTGTCAAAAGCCTTGCTGAAATCAAGGTAGACAACAACCATGGCTCTCCATCCAGCCTGTCATCCAGTTATATACTAGGTTCGTCAGACATGACTTCCCATTGGTGAATCCATGCTGACTGCTCCTCAACACCTTCTTCTCCTTCGTATTCCTCTAGGTATGCTCTCTAGGATGAGCTGCTCCATCACCTTACTAGGGATGGAGGTGAGGCTGACTGGTCTGTAGTTTCCCGGCTCCTTCCTCTTGCCCTTTTTGAGGGCTGGAGTGATGTTGGCTCTCTTCCAGTCCTTGGGCACCTACCCTGCTCTCCATGACCTCTTGTGAAACCCTACAAAGCGTCTAGATGTGCAGGTGACGAAGTTAGAGTAAGTGACTTGAGAATCTGGAATTCCATTGAGGAATATATGGACAAAATAAAAAAAATAAATATATGTTTTTATAACGTAGAATTCAATCACATTTAGTAGTTTATTTACTCAAATAGTGTGCTTTGAGGGTGGCAGGAAGGAAGTAGTGGATTCATATTCTAATGGGACTGAATGCTGGTTTTGTTAGTCTCACTTTGTTATGCTATTAGTGCTGTTAAAAAAAAGAGAGTGCATTAAAATGTCTACTTAGACATCTCTCATACATGTCACATTTGGATGAATTATTTTTCCATAGGATAAGACAGCTTGCCATATTTAAAATCCTTTCCCAAGAAGTGTTAAAGTTAGTGAAAATGTGTATGTGGGAAAAACACTCATTTGGGCTGTTCAAACATGTAATCTGTTTTAACRTTTACCTTATGTTTCATTTTTTGACCTTGTCAAAATATTAACATCATATTTTTTATCCATTATATTTTTATGTTTCATCACAGAATACTTGTGTTTGGAAGGGATCTCTGGAAATCATTTAGTCCAAAGCCCCTGTTTGAGCCAGGTCACCTATAGAAGGTTGTCTAGGACCATTTCCATTTTGGTCATGAATATCTCCTAGGATGGAAATTTCAGAGCTTGACAACCCAGTGCAGTGATCAATCTTTGTAGTGAAGTCTTTCGTTTAGTTCAAGTGGAATTTCCTATGTTCATGCTGTTTCCTCTCATTCTGCCACTAGACACCCCTGAGAAWTTCTGGTCCCATCCTCTTAACATCCTCCATTCAAATAATTATCTCCAGTCTGAACACCTTCAGATCTTTTGGTCTTTCCTGATGTGCCAGATGCTCCAGSCACTTATTCATCTTTGCAGTACTCTGTCACCCACCCCATCTGCCTTGTTCTGACTGAGGAACTCAGACCTAGATGCAGCACTCACAATATGCCRGGGCCAAATAGATGAAAGGATTCCCTCTCTCAACTTGCAGTCATCACTCTACCCAAAGCAGCCCCAGATGCTGTTGAACACCTTTCTGCAAGGGTATGTTCCTGGCTCATTTTAAACTTTTTGTTAAAAACTTTTCATTGTTTTGTTTGTCCTCTGCTGTGCAACTGGTTGGCCCCAGCCTGTGCTGGAGTATGGAATGGTTTGGGGGGGTAAAACTGCATGGTTTTCTTTTCTTTTTTTTTTTTTTTTTTTTTTTTTTTGTTTGTTTTCCTTTGCTCATTTTTCCAACCTATCTAGGTCCCTCGAAATGGCAGAGCAAACATCTAGTGTCTACCAGTGGTGTCCACCACTCTTCCCACAGTTTTATGAATCATGAACTTGCCTCAGCATCCAGGACTCACCATCCCATCATGTCACAAGCATTTTTAGATTTCATTTTTACTTTTTCATTCTAATTTCAAAGAACATTTCAAAATATTAAAATTAATGAAAGGGCAGAAATGATCAGCTCTATTATCCTTTACTATAATATATCAGGCTGCAAGGTGTACAATTCACAGCTAATAATGTTGACTATATTTGCTTATTTTGTCAAATGTTCCATTTCTTGGAATGAGGACATTGTATTTTTGTCCTCTGCTGAATTCTAGATTGAGGGTCTTCCTCTTTTAAGGGAACTAAATTCACAGAATAACTATTTCCATCACAAATGAGAGTATTCCAGATTTATAAATTGATTTGTACTTCTAAAACACTTTTGACAGGAATTTTTACTACTTTAAAGGAGAAAGGGAAGATATTGTGCTATTTCATAGATGTAATTTCTGTAGAATTTGTATGTGTTGACTTCTTTATTTGTCAAGATTCAGTATTTCAAGACCAGCAGAGAAGAAATTGTTTCTTATTTAAAAACATAAGTATTTTTATTATATAAGAGTTCTTAAAGTGTTTTGGAAAATGGAAAATCAAAGAACAGTTATGGTTCAACAACTGTGGTTCAACAATTCTTTTTCTTTTTCTTTTTTTTTTTCTTTTTTAATTTCCAGAGAAACAAAAAACAATTGGGAAAATAATGGAATTGAAAATGCCCAGAGGAAAATAACCTTGAGCAATTAAATTGTAAACAGTAGTTTAGACTTTGAGATTACTGTAGTATTTGAGAGTACTGTAAGTGTTTTTAATCCTTATCTCAACCCAAATTAACATAAGAAGAAAGAGAGAAAAAGAGAGGAGTATAAAAGGAAATCTGAAGAATTTTAAATTTTTCACCTAACATAGCAGCTTGAATCCTATACATTATCAATACATTGTGAATCCTACCCATACAATCATACATTCATACATTCATAGTCTGATCTGGCAGATTCTTCCAAGTGTGAAGTTTTCTACTGTGACTCAATAAGACTGCCATTGAGATTTAGTAAATACATATTTGAAGCTTCTAATAATACTTTCTTATAAACCAACAGCAAACTAGGTCTGGATTGTATTTTCTTCCTATAGTTTGATGCTAAATCAAACCGCTTAGTTGATCAAACTATACAGTTAAATCAAATCTTTAGTTGATGTTAAATGTCCTTAACTTAAATACAGTATCCATATTTAGGGCACCTACTTCATAAAGTCTTCAAACAGATATGCTTTAAGTCATGAGAATGTGTAGACTGCCTCTAATGCAAATAGTCTGCAAGTTGCACAAAACATAATTGCCTGATGAAATACATTTTCTTGCTGTTATGGTACGCAAAGGTCAATTGTCTGAGGATCTCTCAGTGAAGGCTGGCTGATTGCCACAATGCCTAGTCCTAAATATCGTTAATAATCTGCATGTAATTAAGAAGTCTATAAGTCTGTCAAAAGTATAGAATGATAGATACTGTGTAGCCTGACTTTCCTCAATGAAGAACATTAAATAAATACCTACAGAAAGTAGGAAAATCTTTAGTGCAATAAATGTTCTTTAATAGCATAACAAACGCAAAACAGTACTCCCACTTTAATAAAGTAGCACATCCATGGAAGGGAAAACTTCTTATTCCCACTAGGGAGAGAGTGTTGTGGTTCTGGAGTGAAAGAAGCCAGTCAAGACCCATGACAGACCCTGGAGGGTACTGGCTGTGAAAGCAAATGTATTTCTACAAGGTGAAGGAATGTGTTAAGCCTGAAACCCTGACTAAAACCTAATTAAAAAAAAAAAAAAAAAAAAAAAAAAAAAAAAAAAAGAGGAATAAAAGAGAGAACTTTCTCGTATAAATTCAGCTTACAATCTTCAAGATCATATGTTTTTCTCGCCTGTGAGTTTTATAAAGATTTGTCATAGTGTTGAATATTCTGGCATCATAACTAAGGCTTACATTTCACCTTCGCTCATGTTAAGTATGATCTTAAAAAAGCTTGCTAACAAGAACTGATGAATATACAAGCTGAAGACTCAACAAGCTTAAGGAGAGTTCCCTGCTGAGATTTTCCCTTGCTGCTTTTACAGATGCTGTGCACTCTGAGGAGGTCTTTTTGATAGGATAACTCTAAGCTAAACAATATTTTGAAGGCAAGGATTCAACTAGGTTGAGATTAGTGATATTCTATGGATACAGTGGGAGAAGACCATACCAAAGAATTGCATAGTACCTTATCAGGGATTAACCAGGTCTTATAGGAGAGGTAGACCTCATCACTAGAAAAAAAAAAGAATGGGAAAATACAGAAAGGAGAGTAAAGTTTAGAACTTAGAATTATTTTGTATTCCTCTATATGACCATCAGTTCTCATGACCAATCCCTCTTTTCTTGAACTCGCAATAGTTCAATAGGACTCTTCTATCCTGCATTATAAACTTTCTAAATCTGTTTACAGAAGTGGACAAGGAGGCAAAGCAAAAAAACAAACAAAAAATGTTTAGTCTGGGACTTCTCCCCTTTCCATGTAGCAAATTAGAACTGATCTAACTGAGATCTTTTAGGGAATGATTTATTGTTTAAGTAGGAGGAGGGATAATAAACTTCCAAAGAAAACAAATATCCTTGAAAGATGCAGCGTGGCAAGACTATAAAAAGATTACTTTTACATCATTATATTCAATATTTCTCTTATCAGGCGACTAGGAAACTATTTTTAATTTTTTGTCCCTTATACATATTCAAACTGAACATTAAGAAAAAGTTATGGCATCTAAATGCACTAAAGTGAGTGTGTCAAAATGTTAACTCACTGCCTTTGATTTYCTAAGATAGCAAAAGATAGCAAGAGCACAAGCCATATTGTCAGACACAAAACAGAATATTAAAAATAGTATTTCCCCCATACCTCAACAGYTGTAATGAGAAAAAAAAAAAGCAAAGAAAGAAAAGCTAATACTGCTTTTGGTATGCTATATTTGTGGGGCAGTAACCATGACAACTCAGCTAGCTTTTATTTTAATTTATAAAGCAAATATGAGCATTTGTACAAATATTCATAAAATGTGCTCATATAATGTTGATAACATTCATGGTTTTTAAAATAAACCTTTGTCAGTGCCCCATATTTCCTCATGTTTTATGCATTCACATTCTTCACAGTTGTCAGGACTTTTTAAATTTTATTCCTGTCATTTTGATATTTTGCCAGAATTAATCTGAGTTGTTTTGATTTTCTCTCAGTATTTTTTGTGCATTGTTTTGTTTGACTAATTTTTTTACACTCCATTTTTAAAAAAAATTCCTTATGTCCCTATGTTTTTCTGAAATGTTAATAGTTTTCATTTAAAATGAGCTCTAAGAGCATATTGATTTATTGTATTTGGTTGTGCGAGTCATCCTGCCAGCTCCATGAAGCATTTCAGAACAGAAGCTCCCTGACGAGCTGATATCCAAAATGATCTAGCCTGAAGCTCCTGGCATCATCTCTATTTCTTCACAGCAGTTCTGTACAATGTAAGGTTAGAAAGTTAACACTGTTAATAGGTAGAATTTTTAATATCTGCCAAATACAAGAACTAAACAGAAAAATATCTGCGATTCTCATCTACAAATTCTGCATTGTCTTTGCACTGAATAAGGCTTTCCTTCATAGTGCCATGTTAAAGGCCAAATTCTGATCAATTTATAAATATAATCACTCCTGGTGGAACCAGCATACATTTACTTGCAGGAATGAAACAGACATACCTTGAATGTAGAACTTGAATTTTGTGAAACTGATACTGGACTACCTGGCCACCAACTCTCCACATTAGGGGTTACAGACTTTTAGGGGTTACAGTCATTTAGGGGTTAGAGACTTAAGACATTTCTATTCCAGAAAGTGACTGAAAATACCACCCTGTCCTTAGTTTTTCTGGAGTTATATTTGGTATGAGATTTAAAGGACTCTCTTTATTCTGAGCACAACTTTGGGAGTGAACCAGGCTTAAATCATAGGCTCACATCCCTTAGTTCAAAACAAAATCTTGTTGATGACATTGTTCTCTCCTTACTCTTGTTCATTTTTCTTGTTTTTTTTTTTTTTTTTTTTTTTTTTTTATATTTGTAAAACCTCCCAAACCTTCACCTGTTTCTTTTTTTTTATTCCCTTTGTTCTTGTTTCCCATCAAGTGGTCTGTTCTCACTTCTTTGTCTACAACTCCAATTAATAATTTGACATCTCTAAGAGCACAAATATTATAAATCAGATCTTATCAGTGCTATGAATCATTTCTGAACAATATACTAGCTTAAAACTTGATAACTAGTTCTTTCCAGTTGATCTAGACATTTCTAAAATAATTATTTATTTGGAAATCATGAGGAAGATAGGAGTCATCCTATGTTTAGGGACTGTGGTGCTAAGAAGCCCAAAGTAAGTAGTCTACAAAATACTCTATATCTCTCTATTTTTGGTCAGATATGTATCTCTACATATATTTGATCTGTTTTCCATATATCTGATCAGATAAAAAAAGGTAAATATACTATTCCATCAGAGATTCAACTTGTAAATATATGCAGAATTCAGTTGACATTGCAAGTTAACTCAAACAATTTTCAACAGTTCAAACAAATCATGATAACTGTCTAGAATAAAGAAAAGAAATTCACAAATTACCTGAAAAGGCAATATAAGCACAGTAATAATAAATATCATAAATATCTTTATTAAGTGAKTACATGATTCATCTAAGATTAAGGTTGAAACTTATTTAAAAAAAAWTCCCTCTTTAGGTTTCTCCTTGTAAATGGCAGGAAGAAGAATGTAATTCCAGCTGATTGTAAGTTTTTTTTAATGGTGGCAGCAAAAATAGCAAGAGAATCTCCCTTTCTGCCCTGATCATGATCTGCACTGGACTCCTAATAAGGATATATTGCAAATATAATTATGTTTAATTATATACATATATATTTAATTATATAACTCTTAAATAGAAGAGTTTTACATCATCCTGGACAACAGTAACATAATTATTTTTTTCCTATTGACAGTGTATATTGCTTATTTCAATCTTGTATGCAAAACTCAATGAAATCAGTGGAGCTTTCTATTTGCCCGAGAGACCTTTAGTCTGGGTCTTTATTCCCCATAGTTATTTAAAGGTTATTAAAATAAAAAAAAAAATGGAGAAAGGAGGATGCTTTAAAAAAATAAAAAAAAAGCCGTGACTGAAAAAATATACATAAATACCAGAGATATTTCAAACAGTACAAAAGATTTTGTTTAGATTTTGTTTTAAAGCAATTAAAAGATCCCTGAGGTGGAGACTCACTAAAAGGCTGCTGTAGATAGAAGAGGTGGAAAAGGAAAGGCTGTGTTTCCAAAAGTAGAGGACAGAAAATCTTTCTGTGAGAACAGAACAGCACGTGCTTTTACAATAGTAAAGCATAAGCAGGGATGATATGAATCTAAATCTTAAATTTGTCAACTAAAAGTGGTCTTACCTACAGCCAGTAGAGCTGTAAAGAAGAGCTCCAGAGGGTAATTTATTCCATTTGTCTTTGACACCTCGAAAGTGGGATTAATTGAAAGGAATTAATCCCTTCTGAAAGTGCATGGTTCTCTTAGCTGATGCTGGAAGAGCTACATGACTAAGGTAGGGGTAAATGTGTCTTTCTAGAATTTGAAAAACACTATTTTTAAAATTTACATTTCAAATGACGTGCTAACACACACAGAAGTCATTTGAATGGCATTTTTTGAAAGAGTGAGAATGTTAACAGTGTACAATCAATAAGTGAGTTACTATTGATTCCAATGTAAAGCTGAGAACAGTAAACAAATGACTAGAATGGAGTGAGGGAGAAGTTGCTGTTGTTGTTATAGCTTGCTACATTTAAAGTAGTTCTTGATCTATGTTGTCTAACAGAATGAAAATTTATATATATCTATTCATATATATTTTCTGGTTTATGAGTTTGAAATCTAGAATCTGGTTTGGTAGTCAATTGAAATGCTGTTTTTTTTCAATAAATGTTCTTTATGCATGAGTGCGTCTTTTGCAGTGAAAAAAATCATTATACTCTACTATGAGCTTGTCTTTGTAAGTGAACTGATGTTATTAATTCTGCTGGCCAAAGAACAATCCAACTGCTAACTGACCTTTACTTGTAAATGTTTCTTACACAGGAGGAAATTAAACAGGACCTCTACATCATGTATTACAGGCAAATTGCCAGTGTAATTTTAGAAATCGATTTTACAGATATATTAACAAATATTTGAGTGAGGTCAATTCAGCAACTTTCATAAATGTCTTGAAATTCTATATACATTTATATGTTTATATGTATGTATGTATCTATCACTCCTTTTTTTTTTTTTTTTTTTTTTTCTCATATGTTCCTCAAAATATCTGTATATTTTGGTCATAAACTTGCCAATGTTTAAGCTCATATGTTCCTCAAAATATCTGTATATTTTGGTGGTAAACTTGCCAATGTTTAAGCCAATGTGATGATCAAATTAAGCGTGTATTTACAGGACTAGAGTTTTATGCAGCACATAATTAATTTGGTGACTATTAACAATAAATATAAATGCTTTGAAATGAAAAACAGATTTTTTTTTTCAAAAGAGATTAAATAACCAYCAGTGAAATCACTTGTAGATTACTGAATCCATAAATATAGGCTAGCTCTTGGCTTCAATGGTTAGTCTRTGCTATCAGGCACATTGTCCGTAACTGATTGCAATTATTCAACTAGCAATCAAGCTGGACGAATGCTAACAGTACCTCAGAAAAAAACATGTATATGCAGTGCTCTTGAAAACACATCATACTCATCTGATAAGACTTGTCTTTAATTTTTTATTTAAGGCATTATGGTTTTCATCAAGGTAAAATGTCCTAGATTTCACATATGATATATCTTTTCTATGGGGTATATACAAGATGTCATGACAGCTGGAGAATTRTAATGGGGCAAATTCTGTTCTCTGCTAAATTTTCCATTTTTTAAAGATGAAATCAACTRATTTCTTTCATGATCATTATTTTCTGATTAAAGAGATGTTTTGAAYGGCAGAAAGACAAATACATGATCAATAGCCATGCTGAATAGTGTAGCTATTAGGACATTCAGGTGACAATTTCCTAAGGAAGCAGCTCAGATTTCAAAAAGGTTTCTAGATGTTTTACAGATGTTTTAAGTTGCCTTTAAGTTGCCTTATCAAATGCTCATCAAGGTTTTATGTAAGAGAGGAGGACTACTAAACAGAGTTTAAGGTAAATGAAACAAGCAGGTGCTGTGAAGAATTCTGCTTATCTGGAAAGGCTCCTAATTTAGGTTAGTAATCATTTAAGGAGCTCACAGTAAAAAATCATCTTGAATAAATTGCTCTCTGTGACCAGGTGCAAATATGAAAGAGAAAGATATCTAACTAGACAAAACAAAACAAAACAATCAAACAAACAATAAAGAAGAGGCTGCTGAAGACGGTATCTCAATCCTGCAGCAATGGCATAGGCCTTCAAGAAAGCTATGATAGAATGAATTTTGGCCTTTTGATTGCAGTATTTCATGTAGCTGCATCATATCAACTTGCAAGACAACATCAGAAACAACACATCCAGCAAAAGAGGGAAATGTATGGAAGAGTCAGTAAGCAAAGAATGAATGCAAAGACAATTCTAGCAATTCCAACACATATACAAGGCAAACGATGAACACGTATTACAGCACATATAACCAAAGAGCTTACAGTAATTATGTGACTCTATTTGCAGCAACAGAATTCTGAGGGAATAAAATGCTGATGCATGGGATAAGTTTTCATAAAAAAAATGAGTACAGCATGGAACTAGCCCATTGAATTGGCACTGAAAGGGTACTGAAAGTAAAAATATAAGCAACTACATATATGATCCTGTGATAATAATAAACAAGAAGAAATCTTATGGGTAAGCTGTACAATATACTCTATGTACCTTTGTACAAATACTTATGTATTTTTATGCATTATACTCTACTTATAGAATCATAGAATCATAGAATGCTTAAGGTTGGAAGGGACCTCAGAGGTCATCTACTCCAACTCCTCTGCTCACGCAGGGTCACCTAGAGCACGTGGCACAGGGCTGCATMCAAGCGGGTTTTAAAGATCTCCAAAGAAGGAGACTCCACAACCTCTCTGGGCAACCTGTTCCAGTGCTTTGTCACCCTCACAGTGAAGAAATGCTTCCTTAAGTTCCTGTGGAACTTCCGATGTTTCAGTTTGAAGCCATTTCCTCTAGTCCTATCCCTGCCCACCACTGAAAAGACGCCGCCCCCCTCCTCCTCACTGCCTCCCTTGAGGTATTTATACAYGCTGATCAGGTCCCCCCTCAGCCTTCTCTTCTCCAGGCTGAACAGGCCCAGCTCCCTCAGCGTTTACTCATATGGCAGATGTTCCAGGCCTCTGATGATCCTGGTAGCCCTGCGCTGAACTCTCTCCAGCAGCTCCACATCCCTCTTGTACTGAGGAGCCCAGAACTGGACACAGTACTCCAGATGTGACCTCACCAGGGCTGTGTAGAGGGGGACGATCACCTCCCTTGATCTGCTGGAGACACTCTTCTTAATGCACCCCAGAATCCCATTGGCCTTCTTGGCCACCAGGGCACACTGCTGCCTCATGGTCATCTTGTCATCAACCATGACACCGAGGTCCCTGTCTTCTAAAAATACTTTCACAAAATACYGATTTCATTAGTGAATTAAATAGACTGAAAGAAAAAGAAAATACTGTGTATGTATGTAAGTGTTCTGGAAAATCCCTTTTTTTTTTTCTTTTCTGAAAGCTGATATGTTTCTGTGTGTATTTGTGTGGAAGCAGAACTTAGCATAGATTTATAGCTAGGAGAATCAAAATCCATAAGAAGGACTATCCAAYTTAAGAAATGCATTACTCTATTACTTGGTTAAAGGAATGCTTTGTAAAGTGAAAGCTAAATCTGGGAAATGTTGAACGAGGACATAAACTCCTGGAGATGGGGAAGAAAAACTTCAAAAACTTCAACGTATATCAGTCACTTCCTAGAAGAGTATGTGGTTACTGCACTCCTCTTTATGAAGTCTGTGCACCATAACCCTTTTTGTCTAGAAGAAAGTCTATTCTGCTCCTCAGTGTCATGTCATTTTAGACATCTACAAGAAATCTTTATTTTTTTCCCCACTGACCTATGAGGTTTTTAGTTTGCACTGTGAGAATTTTTTTCTTTCCCACTTCCTACTCCACAGTCCTCCTGTTAGTTTTGGGTTTTTTTTTTATTATCTCTTTTCAGATTGACTCTCCTGTTTCACAAGAGTCATCATAATTCCTCAGCTGATCTTTAAACTAGTCAATAGTCATTCTCCTCCTAAACGTGATGAATGTGGGGCAATAGTCCGCTCAGGCAGCTTCATGTATGTGATGCAGACACACAATATTTGCACTCACATTCTTATGTTTCTGTCCAGGCTGTTTGCCCAGGGACAATTGTGAGTAGGACCAGCAGAAAAAATGTCGTAATTCCCTGGCTCAGGTGTGGCATCTGAACTAGAAATTTAGGACCTTAATTTTTCAAGTTCATCCAGTGATTGAAGAATAACTGTTCGATGCCATACAGAAGAGGAACATGAAACCACAGAGAAGCTGGACCAAGTGCAAAACCAGGTGCCAAAATCCAGAGAGTGGGCAGGCACACTGTGCCCTGGGAATCCTATTTTATTGCTTTTTTGCTATATCTGCTCATGAGAATTAAGAAAAGAAAAAGGTAGATGTGCACTGAGATAGTTATTTCTAGTGCAGAAAGTTACCGAAAGAACTTTAGCATACAACATGTTTCCTTCTAAYCTGTCAGTAATCTGAACAAATCATTTGGGCAAAAAAAAAGGGCATACTTTCAGTGTGCCTTTCAATTTCCTCTGTATTCTGTGCCATGTTAAATAAATCTTAAGAAATTAGTCAGATAATGTTTTCTAAAACAGAAGATCACAGACTAAATTACTTTCATTTTACATTTCAAGCAAGGTATGACTATAAAAATATTATAGTAATTCATATCCTTTCACTTTTTGGAAGGGGAAAAAATAAAAATAAACTACTTATAAATGAAATTAGAAATAACAATATATATGAGAGTATTTAAATTGGAGATTGTTGAGTTTTGCAGGACTGCAAATAATCCTGATAATTTCTCATATATGCCCACTGTCTCTCTTTCTGTGTGTCTATCACAGTATAGTTTATATCTGGTTCCAAAATAGAAAGGAAAAAAAAAAAGGTGAAATACATATGAGAATTCCTAGGACATAGAAAATATCTTTTTCATATTTGTCTGACAGTACTTGTGCTTGCAACTCTTTCTAAAGCATAAAGTTACAGTATGAACTGTTGGTATTAATCTTAAAATTTGGTTTTGTATTTATAGTTAATATATTTATATATTAACACATATATAGATAGATTCTAAATATATACTATATAGTTAATACAGTTTATAGTTAAAGTTAATGCTTTAAAGTGTCAATACTAGTAGATGTTTCCTTATTAATAAAGCATCTGTTAGCAACAACATTTCAGGATATGAGAAAAATAAGTATCCATTAATTGGAGAGAAAAATACAAAAATGAGAGCATTTTAATTTAAATTAAGCTATACTGTAATTTGATGTTATTCTGAACAGTTTGATTTACTCTAGCAGAAATTTTCACTCAGCAGTAAACACAAACTCTGTGGTTATTCCACGTGAGTGTTGACCTCCAAACATTTTCATGTATTGTTACAAGACATACTGCAACCGTCCTCATACTGACTCACTGACAAGTGTCTTCACTTTTTAACTTTGCATTGACCTGTTGCAAAAGATAAGTTAGGCGCCTCCAGTTAAAAAAAAAAATACATTTTCTTTCTTTTAGTCCTCCCTAGGTCACCATAGATTTTCATTATCCCTTCTCCTCTTTTTCCTCTCCCTCTGCAGTAAGACCTAACTGATTCTTGTCCCCAGAGTCACTTTTACCTTCTTATTCAAGATAAAAAAGAAATAACAATAATAATAATAAAAAAGGATAGGAAAGAGTACTATCTGCTTCCCCAAACAAAGCRCTGTCTTACCTGAATAGCTAATTAGTAGTCAGACCAAGAAATATGATTTAAATGGGAATTGGATGCAAAGTATGAATCACAGAATCACCTCCCCTTGTCCTCTGGAAGATGATGGAGAGCGGCTGAGCAATAACCCCTGACAGTTCCCTCAACACTCTTGGAACTGCCCCCACTTTCTTCAGCACTCTTAGGTGCATCCTATCCGGGCCCATAGATTTATGGGTGGCCAGTTCTCCTAAATAAATGCCTAACCCAATCCTTCTCGACCAGTGGAAGATCTTCCTCTGTCCCAGTAATCTCTCTTATATCTGGGCTCTGTAGTTCTTGGGGCCTAATCTTAGGGGTAAGCACAAAATCAAAGAAGGCACTCAGTAACTCTGCCTTCTTTGCATCTTCTGTCACCAAGGCACCCTCCCCATTCAGCAGTGGACTAACTTTTTCCACAGTCTTCCTCTTGCTGCTGGTATATTTATAGAAGTTCTTCCTGTGAACAGTATTATGTGTTTTATTAAAATATTTCTATGTTTAAAATCACATGTATGTAACATATTTCTGATTAATGCATAGAAGGTGTATGTGTGCGTGTAGTTACTGTGAAACTACCAGCCTGTCTCGTTTTTCAGTAGTTTCAGAGTATCAGTACATCTTATATTATTTATCCTATCACTAGTAACAGAATTCTACAGCAGATGGAGAGACCATCCTACACAAATGGCATTTTTACTGGGCAGAACTAGCAGACTTCTCAGTCGATTGATGTGCTAGGTGTATTGAAAGATATTTTTAAAAGTCACTTAAAATATCATTTTTCTTTACTTGTCTTAAACATAGAAAAAATAATTTCCTGCTCTTCCGAGGAAGTACAGTTTGTATGCATAAAGCAATCTGTTGATTAAAAAAAGATGAAACGTGTTCTCAAGTATCATATAAAGCGTCCTCTTTAGCCCTGAAGATTAGACTGTGATATGGTTAGAGATATCTGAGATAATATTGCAAATAAATATTCCTCAGAAGAGTATCTTTGTCAAAAGATTTGGATTCTTCTAGTAATTATTAGAGCTTTTTTTTTTTTTTTTTTTTCCAGTTAATGGCTTCCAGGAAGCAAATTAGCTTTGCTTTTAGTAGAGATATTACAGAAGAAATATTAGAGAAAATAAATTAGGACAGATCATGAGCTAATTCTTTTTTTTTTTTATTATGAACTGTTTGAGAACATACAGGTTTATAGCTGTACAATTTAACAGTGAGCTTCAGGAAACATAGTGGAGCTTGATGAAACATATATAACGCATGTTCTAGGAATCCTAAGGATTCCTAAGGTTCCTAGAAAGTAGACTTCCAGATAAGTACTCATAAAAGCACTAAGATGTCTATTAAGTTTCAAAAATTTAAACTAGTAAGGAGTATTTGAGATCTAATGTACTTAGGGACTTTTGAAAATACTTCCGTGTGTGTCTATAGCGCTTTACATGTCTAGATACTATTGAAAATCAATAAAGATCAATTTAAAACAATTCCAAGGGAATCATTAACAATTCTTGAACCAAGAGTGACTTGAGCCTGGATAGAGGCTTACAGTAGCTTTAGAACAGCTTTCATTACTGCTCAGGATACAGATGCCAAAACTATAAATTATGTGGAGTTGTGACAGAAACACAGACCACTGCCATTCCAGAAAATCAAGCAAAAGGTTTTTGATGACAGAACGGAAGGGTTATGACTGTCAAAGGGAAAAAGGTGTATTCAAAACAAAACAAACAAATGAAAACAGGATTAATCTGAAGATAAATTTAGAACAAAAGCAACTATGGATGTTGTCATGTTATGAAAGTAAGAAAGACAAAATAATATTTTTAACTGTCTGATTTAACTATGATTTAACATGTGTTTATATCTAACCTAATTTTCAAAACTTGACCCTAGGTGACATGGTGTAAACTTGACCCTAGGTGACATGGTGTATGTAGCTGAAGAATACCTAAATCAACAATCATGCTAGCAAACACAAGATGCCCATAAACTCTGCAAATGGTGTGCAGAGCAGAAAACTTTGGTAGCCAGCTGGCATCACCAGTGAACTTTTTATATGAAACTGCATTTAACACAAAAATTGTTTTGGTGAATTACATATTCTCAGTTTAAATAGTTTGGGAAATGAGCCATGTGGCTAGTAGGAACACAAATCCCTTTAATACCCTTTCAAACAAAAAACAGAAGGTGAAGTAGAAAGCAGCTTTCTATGCTTCACTGCCTCACACCTGGCTATAGGAGGAATAAAAYAGATGAGCAATTTTCAAGAAGAATGTATATATACACATACATATATATTCAATAGAGACTGCCAAATCTTTGGTAAGTCTGAATGTAGTGAGCAGAGATAAACGTCTTTTTAAATGAAAGGACCAGCTCTCAAAAAACACAATTATTAAAGTGACTGTTTTTCTCAGAACTCCTTCTTCTTTATAGCTATGCTATTATTTTTACACTTTATGAATTAAAATATCCAAATTTTATTATGTTTAACTATTTTTAGGTGCAAGTTATTGTTAAAGGAATTTAAGATAATGCATAACCTAATTCACTACTTACAGAGTGGAATCTCTTCTTACTTAGAGAACTTTGTACTTTTCTAATGTACTAGGTTTTTTCTACTTTGCACTGCTTTGACAGCTTATTGAGATTATGAATAGGCAATAATTTGTAGACTTAACATTACTATATCTAATTAATTCCCTTTTTCATCTGGTTTTATTCACTCAGCATGTGTTCTGTTTCTATTAGTCTTCCTTTAGGTGCCCTCATTATTGCATTCTGTCACATGTCTCCTCTCCTCTTTCTTCTAAAGATACTTTTTTTTTTTTTAGAAATGGATTTTATTATATATTTTTGCCGCTAATGCTAAGTTCTTCTCCAAATAGCATAATATTTGTACAAATCCAAAAGACAATTCCATATCAGTAAACATTTCCATACTCAAAGTAGGATAGAAGTGAATTCCAGTAAGTTCAAATACTGTTGTATTTGAACATGTTGTTAATGCAAATTTGTATTTTAAAATGATGGGAGTTCTGTATTTACTAATTCATATTTTCCATAGGTATATTTTTAAGTATTGTATAATCAATGAAAAGTTAAAAGATATATTTTAAAGGAAAAGATTACTACCATGATTCATCTTAGCAGCTGTTAAGCAGTTAGCAATTGTTATTATGTTTTAATATTTTAGCATTTTTATTTTTGCTAAGAAACAAGTTTTGTTTTCAATTCTATGAAAATTGTATTCTAAAATATAAAATATACATTTTTCCCATTTCAAAAATACTACCAACATTGCTGGATCTGGTTGCATGATTGAATTTCAAAATAGATAACTTTTGTTTAGGTAATAAATGACAGGTCAATAAAGACTGATTTTTCTGTGAGTTCTTAAGACAAAAGGACACACTAGCTTACTCCTTACTTTCCAATTCCTGTGGGTAAAACTTCAAAAAGAAAAATATCAGGAAAATAGCTATTAGTTCATTGAGCAAACAGAATGGAAACTTCTCTGCCTAAAATTCTTTGCCACTCATTTGTGCTAAGAAGTCCTAGTAAAAGCATTTTAGAAAAATGCTAAAATTATTTAAATATAATTTTTAATTTAAAATTAAATTTAGCTAAATGATAAAARAAATGCTAAATACTAGTGATACGAAGAAAAAGACGTTCATGGGACATGAGGAACCAAGTAAACAGTCTCTGAAAGAACATAATCACAACCAGAGGCACCTAAAACCCAATTATCTTAGAGTTGCGAATGCTTATATATTTCCTCCATCAGATTTGAAAGCTGTTTTGTAATACAAGGTTCATACTGTGATGGCAGATGCTTTGGCAATCTCCAAAATAAATTGGGACAGTCCTAAGGAAGATTTCCTACAAGAAAGTCGAATCACAAAATACCTATGAAAGGATTTAAAGGGGTGCTATTTCCTCTAGCCTCATGCTTCAATTCGTTCTACTTTTTAGCTACAGAGGTAGTGAAGTCTGAAGCTGTCTCCAAGGCAGTTACTCATGTAAATCTGCCCACTATCTGTACAACTTGTCGGCAAAACAAATCAAAGGTAACCATTGGATCACCAGGGAATGACACTTTGTAGCAAAAATTGCACCAAAGCAATGAGACATCAGCATGCAGACCCAAGGCAATACGCAGAGCTGCCATAAATACTGCTGCAAGTTCCAGATAAATATTGTTTAGGCCTTGTTTGATTTGTGAGGATGAATCCTGAGATAGTAGACTAAGCATTATTTACTTTCCTCTAATGGATATGGAACTAGATTAAAACAAATTTAATGTGTTTCCAACGATGAGCTCATTTGTGGAAATTATCCTGAAAGTAATACCCACGTGGCAAAAAAAGTTTTCCAGCATCCTTTACAGCAGGAAGATTATTACTAGGATGGCCACAGGCCTTCCTCCAGGCTTTAGTTTTTCTGTTTCACAAGCATAGTTAGTTATCTCCTTAAAAAAATTGAGACATTTCAGTATATTTGATTCAAGTTTATAAATGCAGTTACACTTACATCTTTATGTCCTCTTTTGGTCTATAACCTATTTTCATTCCAAACTATAACTTCTTCCAGAGTTCAGTCACTATACAGCTAAATACTATTTCAGTAGGTCTACATCCCCTTAGATAAGAGACACAAAAGAGATATTGGTAGTCAAAAGCCCTCAGAGTGGGTACAACCAGCCTGCTTTATAAGGGTATAGCCCTTAGCAGATGGATGTAAGCCAACATATACCATCTGGCTTTGTCCCTGACCTTCCTTCATTTAATAGGAAAGACATAATAATATTGACCTCAAACTACTGGACAATCTCAGTACTCACATACTAAATCACAGCAAACTTTAGTGGTTGATTTTGCTTTTTTTTTTTTTTTTTATTTCTTGTTGTTATGAAAAATATTTATTTTTTGGAAAATCAGAAACAATTCTGATGTTTTGTTTTGTTTTGTTCATTTTTCCTTATGCACTTTCTTATTTTAAAAAATAGAAGGTTACAAAAATATGCAAAATGACATACTTTATTAGTGTGTTTACCCACACTAAGGCCTTTCTTCATTTTTTCCTTTATAAAACAACAAAAAAATCCCAAAACAAACAAACAAAAAATCCCAGAGATAAAAGACAAACCAAGAATTGTTTTATACATGTGTATAATGTGTATGTGTTTTATACATGTGAGAGCTCAAGCTCTCTTTAAACCTATTTAATTAAAGTTTTGGAAATGAAAATATCCTTTAACTACAACAAATATTAAAATGTTTTGGCTGCTCTGTATATATTACAATATTTTTGAATGAGACTCTTTTCTCACTATTGAGTGAGACTTGTGTGACTCTTCACAAGTTCATCAACAATGTATCTTTCTGTCCAATTTTCTAAGAAGAATGTATTCCCTGAAAAAAAAAAAAAAATGTTACTCATCTCTCATCACGGTAGAATACAGCAGTCACAGCAAGTTACATTTTGGCAAATCAGTGTGAGTATAAGTAGCATACTTTCTATGTTGAAAGGATGAACTAAATGTAGCTTCTCTCCTGTATGCACAGTTCACAGCACTTCTCTGAATTTCCTTAGATAAACATGTTAAAAAAAAATTCCTATCAGCCCGCTTTCAATTAAAAGCCTAAAGCAAGGGAGCATTTCTGTGTTTYTTGCTGTATTTTCCTCCAGTAGAAATTAGACATGTTTACTTTGATGGCCACATGCAAATAGAATGCATTGTTTTGATAATTTCAGGAATTAGCATTTCATATTTAAAATAAATAAAACCTAACTAGACACTACACTTTCCTCCAGAGCTAGTGCCAGCAGATAATGTTTGCATCCATGCTGACAGTGGGGTACAAACTGAGAAAGAACTCTAAGTTGCCAGGCCAAATGAGGCTGAGAAACAAAAATCACTGCTCATGCATTACATGCCCTGGGTCTGGCATGAAACTATGGGACTGTCTGAAAGCACAAAACTCTGTAAAAGGCATGTGAATTTACTTATTGTGTCTGGCTAGGAAGCTCTGGAATAGTCTAGCTCCTCACAACACCTTGATTTTGCCTCAGAGAGAGCTAGTAGTCACCTTGGCTAGATATAAGCAGTTGTGAGGAGACTAACCAAGTTTTGGTTTGAAAAATAATAGCACAGATGTATAAGCATCTCTCTCTCAAGCAGCTCTAGAAACAAAACACAAGATTATGTCTGTTTAAGGTGATTAAAGAGCTGTGGAATAAGCTGTAACCAAAGCAATAACTCAATAAAGATATAGATGGTTTCACATACTATGTTGATATCACTATGAATGTTATAAATACATACATACATAAATAAATAAATAAATAAAAAGAAAGGCATGTTCTTATTGGCAATGACTGTAACATGAATTTTCCTGTATTTAACATTAAAATATAATGTAAATGGCATAGGTTAGAACCAAAATACAAATTCCTGTCACTGAGGATGAAATATCTGTGAAATATCAATACACGGGCAATTCATGTTATTGCAGTGAAGAACTCTATTCACTTCATTGCTTTTTCTATTGAATAATTGCCATATCCCAAATGTCACCTTGCCCTTACTGTCATTGGTCTCTGTCTATACTGAAGATAGTTCAGTATAAGAGAGCGGGGAATATCACATATTTGTAGGGTAAATGTTGTACATAACTTTTTGTTCTCTGAAGACTTTGCTTCCATTCATAAGCCAATCAAGCTGCCCTGCTTGGTTTATAATTTCTGAACAGCTATTTCATTAAAATACAGTTTCAGTTATACAACAGAGGTCCTATCCTTTAAAATACAATTTATGCCTAAAAATTTTGGAAGCTTGTCAATAGACTATGGTCTTTACCCACCCATACACCAAAAGTCAAAACTTTGAAATGCTATGTAATGACTCAAAGCTCATTGTTTGTTTTGCTGAGGAGGAGTATAATTTAAAATTTCCACTAGAACAGTTTGATGATATATTCAGGATACTTTTTTTTTTTTTTTTGATAATATAAAAATAGCATTTAAATGAGAATAATTCCTTTGTTCACAGATATGTTCTTCAATTCTGAGCATGCACAGGCTTTACAGGATATGAATTTATCTAACTGCTGAACTATTTGTTATATATATCCACATTTTTTTTTCCCATTATTTTAGTATTGGCATGATGTTTAAAATTGAATTAGATAAAGCAGCAAGAATAATTCCTCTTCTCATCCCTCCCCCTGCCTTCTTTTTTGACTATGTAAAACTAGCTACTGCTTGGAAAGAGAATGAGATTTGGCAAAACATTATGCAGTCCATTAACTCTGATGCATTAATAAGCATTAAGCAAAAAGACTTTTTCCATCCAAATCTAGAATATTCAGGTATCGGATGATTAAAAGACTTTTCAGAAGCTGTTTTAAATATGATAAGAATAGCCTGTATAGACCCACTTCAGTTTTAAGGAGATGCTATTTTAAAAATATGCTTTATTTCTGATGATGGCAGCCTTTGATTATCTAAAAAGAGCTTTTGTAATTTTGACATGTTGTTCCTGATGGACTGCTGCACTAGGTTATCCTGTAGAACTCAATGTGACACATATTTAAGTCAACCTTACTTTATATTCTTCCCGCTGCTTTGTTTCTCTCGGCTCAGAGGGAGGTTTGCTGTGGGTAATCTATAGTAACATGCATGAGCAATCTTATGCTGTATAATTTAAGTTGCCATCTGTTTAAAGAGAAACTTTGATGCATGTGTGCTTTTTTAAAGGAATAATCCTGCATGATTAAATGAATGCAAAAGAAAAGAAACAGACAAGAAATATTGGAATTACAGATATACTGGTATTGAGTAATTTATTTATTCAGCAACTCTGGACATTCATTTATTTGGGGGATGTCAATGAACAGGATGCATTCTTTATGGAGTTTTGTTACTTGTATCTGAATCTAATTTCCATGATTAGACTCAGAAAATGAATGATGAAGAATAGAGACCACCCTTTCCTATTCTCACAAACAGTGTTGGAAGACAGGGTGTAGCATCTGATGACAAAAAAAAAAAAAAATAAAATAAAAAAAATAAAAATAAAAAAAAAAATATATCTTTCTGAGGGTAATTTTCCAGATTTACCGTTTCCTCTCCGTTTTTCTCAAGCCCAAATACTTCAAAGTTCCCTCTCTGTATTGACCTCCTTCATGCGCTACTGCTGCCTCTTGCCACAGCTCTCTGCATAAACCTACCCAAGGTCCCAATTAGGTGAATGAGCTTCAATACTCAGCCTCAATGGAACTGAAATATACTGTACTTCTCCTCCCATATACTTCYCATTCCACATAATACCTACTCTCTTAAATTACTCTCTAATACCTACCTCTCTACTTAAAGAAAATCATCAGCTTACAATGTGGACTTTTATCTGAAGCTACTGTTATAAGTGGCAATTTTTGCTATAAGTAACAAACAAGATAACATCCTAAATTGAAGATTAAAGATTTGTATCTGTAGTTTTTTTAAGCTACTGTTTACCTAATACACTTTCATGTAATCCAACTCTTCCCTCTGTCATCTGTTTGCATATTTGTTAAGCAGTATGGAACAGGAAAATAATTAGACGAAACATGGTAACATCAGCAAATTTGGATACCTGAAATATTTTCTAGATTTTGAAATATATAAAATTGCAGGGCAATGCTATGGGCTATTTTTGTTTGTTCATTTTTTGATTTTTTTTTCTCTGTATTCCTTTTTGTGCTTTTAAAGTTAGTCCTTAAATAAAAACATTACCAGTGGATTTTTTATGCCCAGTCTTAACACTATTACAACTGTCTGTAAAGAAAGTTGTACCTTAACAGAAAGTTGTACCTGTCTGGCTTTCTGTATCCTAAAGATTATGCAACCGTGCACAGCTATAGTAAAACTGAATGACGTACAAAATTAATCTCCATAATAATTACTAGCAAACATATAATTTTAGATAAATAAAATAAAAGCTTTTTTCAGAACTATAGAAGTCAAAATAATTTGATATTCACATAAAATTTTATTTATTTTATTTTTCTTTTATTTTTGAGTAGATATAAACTCTTCTGTTTGCACCATTAAAAAGTACTTTTCTTGTTTCAAGAGACTCATAGATTTGACCAACACTATTTCTCATGGAGCAACCTTCCTCGAAGAAGACCTCATCACACAAAGAAGAGTGTGAGCACAGATGAATACTTTCTCTGAACCAAAATTTTCACTTAATTTCTTTTCATTAATATTCTTTCCTTTCAACATACAATTTCAAGTCTCTTTTTTTTTTTTTTTTTTTTTTTTTGCTATTCCAACTAGATTTTGCAGTCACTGCGAAAAATCACAATGTAAATACTCCTACCAGTTCCACATACAGTGTAAATTTGTGGGGTCAAATTGGAAGCACAGGCACACAGTTCTGCCTCTTTCTTGGTCTATTAGTGCTAGTGAGAAAATAGTGGTACAATGAGGTGCATTCCCTTACTTTACCTTCTCTTCTCTTCTTCCAGGCTTTAAAAAWTTTTTCTTTTCACAGAGTCACAGAATGGTTGAGGTTGAAAGGGACTTCTAGAGATAATCTAGTCCAAACCTCCTGCTCCAGCAGGGACCCCCAGAGCATGGGGCACAAGGCATCATCCAGGTGGGTTTGGAAGATCTCCGGAGAAGGAGAATCCACAGCCCCTCTGTGCAGCCTTTTCCAGGGCTCTGTCATCCTCACAGGAAAGTTCTTTCTCATATGCAGATGAAACTTCCTGTGTTTCAATCCATATCTTATACCTTCTGTCCTTAAAAACCTTAAGGACCTTCTGTCCTTATACCTTCTGTCCTCAGGTATTTCTAAATTTGTGATGAAAATTTTAAGGCAACCTTTTCAAGACAACCTAGGTGGCCTCAGGTGAAAAGGTCTGTAGCATCTGCTCTCAGACACCTTTTCCAAGCCACTACACTCCACTAAGCTTCTCATACCACATACTCATGTCTGCAGGGATTTCCTTCAGAAGTGCATTAAGTCATATAGCTATATCTTACTATGTACATTCATTTGGGTGTTTGTTTGCTTATCTGTGGCAATTTTAAATCTATTTGGCCTTCAGTTTATTTTTGATCTATGTATGTTTTGGCATCTATTCATTTCAGCAAAAGGAAGGAAGTAGAAAGGAGTTTTGACTTGCAGTGAACATAAGTTCTTTATTGGATGGATAAAGGTATTAAACTGGTAGTTTAACAACATCTTAAAACCAGAGAACACTATGGACAACATACTGAAATTAATAGCAGCATCAGAATCCATTTACATGCATGATATAGGAGAAGGATGCTTATTCCTCCTAGAGCTATAGCTGATAATTTTTTAGGAAGAGAAGGGTCAGCTTAGAAAGAGATGGTCCTGACACAAGACTCTCATTTAAAGTTTCAATGTTCAGCAGGACTTGAAAGCTCTTAGAACAGAAAAAGAAAATTCAGTGCTTAAAGGCTGCTGCCTCAGGAGCCTATCCTTTATTTCAACTGTTTCTCTTTTTTTTTTCAGCAATTGTGTAAGTTATCATACAGGTTGTACTATGGATTTATATGCAGTGTAGAGTGGGAAGTACAGAGACATTAGCTTGAAAGGTAATAAATAGATTCAAAATCTTAGTAAGGTTATCACCAAGATGACTCTAACGTATGTTTTTAAAAGTCTTCGAAGCAGAGATCAGAAATAAGTTGACAGTTTCAGGCACAGTCATACAGTAAGTGATACTCTTCCTATAGTAAGTGATGTTTTGCACCCACTRTGTTGGACTTACATTTGCTACTGCTCTGATCTCCTTTCTGAGTATATATATCAGTGATCTGAAAGCATTTTCCTCCTAATTCATTTTCTTTTAAGTGTGTGTGCCAGCAGTATCACCATCCATCACCATGGAAACAATTGTGATACCACAAACAATGAGTTGTGACRTCACCAAGTGAGTCAACCAGGAGGAGGAATGTAAACAGCAAACAAGCTTCTATAAAACAATTTAGCAAGCTACAGTGAGAAATGCATCATATTATCTATGCAATAGACCAAAATAGCGTGCAAAGTCTTCATTTTTTTCTTTCAAGAAAGTAATATTTTTGAAAGTTTTCAGGAATATGATGGCAGCTCTTTAAATTAAATTGCTGTCAATCTCTTTCAGCTGACAGTGCAAGCATATTTAAATAGCTTTATAGCTACCGTACCATATGTTGCGGTTAGTACAAAAATGCAAATTTTTCAATAGATAGAATTCTCTATGTTAGGGTAAGCGGAAATAGTGACTTCATTCTTGATACTGTTGCCTTTATTGATGTAATTTCTGACATAATTAGATTATCCAAACACTATAAATACTTTCCCTTCTCAAGTTGCATTTTTGATTGCACTTTGCTGTAAGGAATAGATATTTCAGTTCCCTTCATTTATATTTTTGTAATATAGCTTTCATATTTATTGCTGTTCACTGGCTCCTTCATCCCACAGCTTAGAAAAAAAATGCATAAGTGCTAAATTTTTTTTTCCATATTCTTCTATATGTCAGCAGACTCTTCTATGGGCGCTGCATATTCTTACTCTTCRTCTAATTTGCTACAGCAATTTTTAGAAATTGTGAGTTTACCCTGTGAGCCTTTTAGAGGTGAGTATGTAGCAGAAATGCATGATATTTTGCCTATAATACATAAAAACATTCAGTACTTCCTTTCCACAGAACAAGCATTGTATCTATTTGTACTTAGTATAGGAAATGCTGATCAGCTGTATTTTGAAGAATAGCTTCTGTTTTTGATATTGAGGAATGTAAAGTTGTCTTGTGYTTAATTATTTACTCACAGAATAGTTTAATAAAGGCTTCCCCCCCTCAAAAAAAAAAAAACAGGTTAAAACTATACAAAATTCAACCCTAAAATTGTGTACCTTAATGTTCAAATTTATTCAGGGATGTTTTTTAATCACTATTAGAACAACCAAAACATTCTAGCAGAGAATTATTGGATTACCTCTTGCTTATAGCTAYGTTCTCCAGACTCTTTTATGATAGTAAAAGGCATGTTATTGTATGAYTGATGGAAATTCAATTTCCTTACTCTCTTATATTTATCTCTCATATCTCTAGAAAAGAATATATATAGAACTACCACAGGGATAAGCAAGAATTTTATTTTTACAACTATTTTGCAGAAGCTCACTGTAGTATTTTCTTTTCTGTGCCTAATAATTAAAAGAGTGAAGTGTAAAGTCAATGTAAGTTGCATCAGAATATCAGTGAATTCAGTTGCAATGTGTTTGAAAGCAGTAGGATGTAACCTGAGAACATATATTGAACATATATTGAAAACAGTTACAAGTTCCAGGAATTAGAAGAAATATTCCTGTAGGTATAAGCCATCAATGTATGTTTAAGCTGAACAGAAGATGTTCCTCTAGCAGCTGGACAATGCCTTTTAGGGGTTATTGGAATACTAAGAATATTGCTCTGGGATATTATTGTAGTATTTTCAGTGATTTAGAGAATTTTGCCCCAAAGAATAAGCATGTGTTGGTAAGATTCACCTCTACAATAAACAGAAATGTATTAAAAGTTGGAGCTCATATTAAACAATAAAATATATGYTGAGCATGCAGATACATGGAAAAATTTATATTAAAAATATTTGTGTGTACTAAAATCAACAAAAGGTCTTATTCTTGTGTACTCTCTGTGATAAAGGGGAGACATGTACTGTGAGGACATTCTGTTTGAGTGCATGGCAGATCAGGAAAGTTATTAGCGTATTTCCTGAACATCATCATATTAACTGTATTAAGTAAAGCCARTCGAAGGAGTTTTGGGGCTGATGAAATTCTCCTTCCTGGCCCACTAGAGCTGACTCCAGTGTGCTCTCAGATCCCAAATTCTTTCAGTCCCAGCTCAATAGAGCCAGGGCACAGTGGTTTCCTGTTCCCAGGTCCAGCCAAGTGCAGGTCCCATTAAATATTCTCAGTAGCAGCCACACATCTGCCCAAACACGTGGCTGTGCAAACACAGCCAGCCACAGAGACCCACATAACCAGATGACAGTGCCTTTACCAGCACCATGTAAGCACAGAGAACATAGCTAACACAATACTTTTTCTCCTCTCTGGATGATCAGAACTGAGATCCCCTAGTGAAGTTAACATAACYCTCTCTGTTTTGACTGACAGGCACACTCCTATTCACAGACTCCTGGAACAGACTCTGAGTCTGACCAGCACCCCTGCCCAGATCTAATGCTTTAGACTCAGTCACTGACTGGGGTCTTTCCAAGTGCTCATCTTTTCCTATATGCCAGCTAGACTGGCTCAAACTTTGCAAGCAAATAACACAGACACACACAACGCAAATAGAGAGTGAAGTCAGGCAGAAGACTGTTAGGAACAGAGCTTATTAAGAAGATATGATAGTTTGTAGTGGTCAGGTGCAAGAAGAGAATCTGTTGGACATGACATACATAGGCGGGTACCAGGCAGATATACCCAACCACACCTTGCCTACACTCAGCATGCCCTTTTTATCTTCCTTCCTCTCCACTTTCTCATGCTTGCTTGTCCCTCATAAACCTTRATCTATTCCTACCTTCATCCTTGTCTTCTTTCACATAAAAACCTTCTTCTCCACATAAAAACCTTCTTTCCTCATTTTTTTATACATCCATATCCATAACTGGTTTCTAACAGGTTACTTAGGGCATCCTGGACTTAGGTGTTATGAGTGATACAATTACTTAGTCAATATCACAGGTTAYGTTCACTGAGGTTCTACTGGTTTTGCAAGACGTCATTCTTGAAAAGGTCACCTGTTCTCCTCTTAATTATCTGTGAGGTTTGGCTGTCTTTCACATGACTTCCTTTTTACTCATCCTTGAAGTCCAAGTATTTCTTATGGTGTTATGCATAACATTTGTCAGCTTCTTTCCAACCTGCACTGTCCACCTGTTTCTTACATGATGTCCAGCAGTTTCTCCTGGTCTGTTCAGTCATCTAAACCTCAGCCCAGGGCTTACTTATCTGCCTAGGTATTTTAATATAAGATGGTGATATTTCAGAACTCTGCTTAATTTTAGTTCTCTGAAGAAGATGTTTAGAAATCAATGAACTTGAAGTGTTACATCTCTTGACAAATAAATTGCTTCCCTCTTTACTATTTTATGTTCACAAAATTACAACTGCATTTTYCTGACATGCCCATCAAATATAACTTACAGAAGAAATTCAGTATTAACACAATGTTAAGCAAAAGTGGCTAAAGTGTTATTATAGCTAAAAACACAATTATTTTTCCCTGTCTCATGTATCAGCTTTGATTAATGAATCTTCATCTTTGAAGACACAAAGAATGAATCTATGTATTTATGAAGAAAGGAGAAATGGACCTTGGAAACAAATGACATATGCCTACATAGCCTCTTGTCAGTAACTTTTAATGAGAAATTAATAGTAAACAAGGAAAGTTTGYTTCCATTTTAGGTCAAATCCAACAAGGCTTAAGAAATTAAAAGTTCCAGAAAGGATTGAGCAGAACTTCTACAGACTACAAACAATAATAAGAGTTGGAGATTTATCATTTTGCAGACATTTTTTTTTCTAGAACTTGACATCTATTTGCCCTTTAACCCTTACCCACAAGCTCTCCACCCTCTCATCATCCACTCCCAGGTTGAGCTCCATGCATTCCAGTTGCTCTCTCACATACAGAGCAACTCCACCACCT
>NW_020455683.1:291744-298517 GCF_003342845.1 Nothoprocta perdicaria
GATGTTGGCTCTCTTCCAGTCCTCGGGCACCTCCCCTGCTCTCCAGGACCTCTCAAAGATGATGGAGAGAGGCTGAGCAATAACCTCGGCCAGTTCCCTCAGCACTCTCGGGTGCATCCCATCTGGGCCCATAGATTTTTGAGTGGCCAGTTTGCCTAAGTGATCTCTAACCCAATCCTTCTCGCGTTCCATCGCGTTCCATCCTCCCCTATGCTGAGCTCTAAGCATTCCAGTTGTTCCCTCACATAAAGAGCAACTCCGCCACCTCGCCTTCCTGCCCTGTCCCTCCTGAAAAGCCTGTAGCCCGCCATGGCCACATTCCAGTCATGGGAGCTGTCCCACCATGTCTCAGTAATTGCGGTGAGATCATGGCCCTGTAACCGCACGTGCAATTCCTCTGTTTATTGCCCATGCTGCGCGCATTTATGTAGAGGCATTTGAGCGGGGCTCCCAACGTGCCTCTCCTCCTTGTCGGGACAGCTGCAGCCTGACTGTGCGGGCTCACAGAAGTTTGCCTATTTTGCCCTATGGCCTCTAGAGTCCTAGAGGACCCTTCACAGGTCACAGCTCTAGATTGCTGTGGATGGTGTGACAGGCACCATCTCATTTGCCACCCCATGGATATCCCCCTCCCCCTTCGAATCTAGTTTAAAGCCCTCATGATGAGCCCAGCTAGCTCCTGCCTTAGGGCCCTCTTCCCCCTTTGAGAAAGATGGACCCCATTGGGTGCCATCATGCCTGGTGCCATGTAAGACTTCCTGTTACCAAAAAAAAACAACGATATGGCAATGACACCAGTCACGGAGCCACATGTTAATGGACTGTACCCTATGATTTCTTTCTGTATTTCTGGCAGCGCTGGGAAGTATCGAACAGAAGATGATCTGCGCGCCTGTGTCCCTGATCGTCTGCCCCCACTCCCTAAAGTCTCTTTTAATTGTCCTCAGGCTAYGTGTTGCCGCCTCGTCTGCACCCACATGTAGGACCATCAAGGGGTAATAGTCCATAGGTCGGAGCAGTCTGGGAAGTCGTCTGGTGACATCCCTAATCCGAACCTCAGGAAGACAACAGATCTCTCTTGAGAAAGGCTCGGGTCTAGCAATTGGTCTCTCTGTTCCTTGAATCTGGGAATCACCCACAACAATAACTCTCCTATTCTGCCTCCTGTCCATGGTGACAACCTGCGCAGTTGGCCTTTCTGACTGYAGTACCTCCTCTGGAGGGGAGGGACCCACTCCCTCACCCTCCACCGACTGCCCTACCTTGCCACCGTGACCCTGGACTTTTATCCACGCATTCCTCTGCTCTTTACCATCCTCATGTCTTGTCTTGGGGTTGGAAACTGTACTAACCTGTCRCTGCTGCTGAGCCCTCCTTGGTGCCTGCCCCCATTTCTCCCTCTCTGACCTAGAGATTTTCCTTAAATTTTCCACCTACAATTGAATTCTTGTTTCAGTTCTTTTCATGCAGAATAGATGATAAAGTTATACAATACAAAGACTTACAAATATAACAGATAAATCACAGCCTTCTAATGTATTATGCTCTGAAGCCTACATTTCATTTACATGCATTTTTCTGTATTTTTATAGTGAATCTGACCTGTAGTTCATACCTTTCTGAGAGTTTCTCTGAAAGATAAAGAGATAGACTAAAATGTATAAGATTTGAAAAATAAATAACTCTGTTATAAAATAAATTTTGAAATCATTGAAAACATCTTGAGATTTTCCAAAGTGCTAATAGGAAAAAAACAGAATGAAGGATAGAAAAGAAATCCAAAGGAATGAATGATGTTTTTGAACAAAAGTAAGAATAGAATAGGTAGAATATTTATTTATTAGAACTTAATATATCTAATAGACCAGCATAGGTTTATTAGAGGTATTAGAAGTTTCTAAGCCTAGAAATTCTCTAGATTATCTTTTACATTATTTTGCCTTCTTTAGAGTTAAAAACAGCTTTTCAAATATCTAATATGTGTTTTTTGAAACCTCAATTACTTTCTTCTTGAAAAGATGTGTTCAATAATTAATCATTCTCCTTCTTTTAATCACATTCTTGATACTAGAAAACTTACCAACGTTCTTTTTCTTTCTTTTTTCATTAAGCTAAATTCTGTTCCTTCAACATTTCACAGGAGTCTTTTAAATATTTTTATTTGGCTTGTTTGTCTTCCATGGTCTTCCATCTATATGTTTGTCTTTCTTAAAATGTTGTGGTATAAAGTACTCCACTAGAAGTCTTTTCTGGGACAAATAGAGCAGAAAAAATACATCCATCCATCCATCCATCCATCCATCTATCTATCTATCTATCTATCTATCTATCTATCTATCTATCTATGCTTCTGATTTGATTCCCCTACTGATTGCCCTATACAT
Source organism: Nothoprocta perdicaria (assembly GCF_003342845.1). Taxonomy (NCBI): domain Eukaryota; kingdom Metazoa; phylum Chordata; class Aves; order Tinamiformes; family Tinamidae; genus Nothoprocta; species Nothoprocta perdicaria. The sequence continues at coordinate 294,129 of NW_020455683.1, forward strand.
TAATATTTAGCATTTTGCATTATTATACTGCATCAGGAGGAGTGTTGCCAGCAGATCAAGGGAGGGGAAACTGCTCCTCTACTCAGCTCTGGTGAGGCCACACCTGGACTACTGTGTGCAGTTCTGGGCTCCCCAGTACAAGAGGGATGTGGGAGCTTCTAGAGCTGGTTAAGCAGAGAGTGACAAAAATGATTAAAGGAATGCAGTATCCCTCGTATGAGTAAAGACTGGGCCTGTTTAGTCTGGAGAAGACTTGAGAAGGTTGAGAGGGGATCTGATCAGTATGTATAAATACCTGAGGGGAGAATGTAGGCAGGAAGGGGCCAAACTCTTCTCAATGGTGGCCAGTGATAGGAYAAGCCGTAATGGGTATAAGTTGAAACACAGGAAGATCCATCTTCCATGGAGAAGAACTTCTTCACTGTGAGGGTGAAAGAGCACTGGAATAGGCTGTGCAGGGAGGTTGTGGAGTCTCCTTCTCTGGTGAACTTCCAAACCCGCCTGGATGCCACCCTGTGCGGTGTGCTCTAGGTGTCCCTGCTTGAAAAGGGGGGGTTGGACTAGATGATCTCTAGAGGTCCCTTCCAACATCAACCATTCTGTGATTCTGTGGTTAAAGTTCTTGATGTTATTTTACCTCTTATGGTATTAAAATTTATGTGATGACTGAATTGGAAATTCTATATTTTAATAGTTCTGTCTTATAACAACATGACCAGAAAACATTTTGAARGCCCTTTAAGTGTCATGTCTCTTATCAAAAAGTAATTTCTTATTAAAAAAAATGGTGGTCACGGATTTGTTCAACAGCTACTAATCTTTTGGCATCCTGAAATAGTGTCATTGTTTGTAGATGATAAATAAAYTGGGAATGTGGGAGTACTTTATTCTTTTGAGATGCCAGGGGAACAATTGATGCTATGTAGGATTAGTGTATGAAGACAGAATGTGATGCTTGTAAAGGGATATTTGGGGTTAAAGTGTAGATGTTGAGTACTGAGGAAAAGATAAACAGAATGATCTTGCCCTGAAATAGGTCTTTGTCACAGAACGAGTGGTGACGGGGGTAAGCACAATGTACTTCACTTGTATGAAAGAAATGATAATRGGATTTWTTAATAYGGACAGTAATTTCACGAGATTCTGTRGAAAGGTCACTTATTATTCACTGCATGAAGACTCAAGATAATACACAATTATCTTGGGATTCCCTCTCGTTGGGTCACAAGGTTCAGATTGGACCCCCTTGCTTTTCTAGCTCCTTCTGAGAGGAGCCTGGATGCGGCTGGATCCAATCCTAGTCCCAGACCTGGTCAGCGGTTTATGACTAAGGGTTTCTGTGCACAGCTACAAAGTAAAGTTAAAGAAACAAAGCGTGCTATATTCACTTACCAAAAATTTGTTGTGGAAAGGCATCTCTCAACCTCGAGGAGTAACCTTGAGAGGCATCCCTACTCCCTGCAGGGGAGATCCTGGYGTGCAGCCCGCTGCCATGCCAGGAGAGCTCAAGGGGCTCTCGGGCGGTCCGCAGATTTATAGGATAAGATGATTGACTTATAGTCATTCTTTCATTTCAGGGGACGGTTGGCTAGTAGCCTTATCTCCTCCTTGGGAGGCAGCCTTCAGGACTGTTATGTTGAGTCTGAGTGGGAGAAGAAATGAAAATGGTGGAACCTACCAGGATTAGATAAATCGCTGGTAGTTAGTAACTGGGCTGCATGTAAGGTACAGGTCAGGTTGAGCTGGGAAAGGAGCATATCCATCAYAGTCTTCCCTCTGCCAGAACTCTGACAAGCTCTGGTAGCATTTCTTAGGTAAATTCAGGAAAATCAGATGGCCTAACACTATAAATATAGACTATCAGTCTTTTCATTATTGAATATAAATTAGCCATAAGAATTCAACAGAAAAAGAAGACTGGGCATACTGTTTTGCATTTTAAGCTGTTATTTTTTAGTAAYTGTTATCTGTCTTTTCACAATATCAACAGCTGAGACTTCTTAGTCAATCCTTAAGTAACCAYAAATGTTTCTGTACTGTCATTCCACTGCAATTATCAGTATTTAGCTGACCTAGCTATCTTCCTAAAGCCTTATCAGTGAGAGAGATTCAAGATCAAGCTGGTCTTATGCATTCAAATAACTTAGGAATGTTAAGGCTTCCTGGAAAACTCAGTAAGAAACAGTATTATAAGAAATTTATTTTATCTTGTTTATCTTTCTGTTTGTCTTGGGTCTAACTTCTTGTCTTATATGAGTCAAACATTAATGTGATCATTTCTTAATAAATATAAGGGGCGAAGTGCAGATCATCCTGCAGGACAAAGCTAATCATCACAGCCTATCGTCCTCTCAGCTTATTCAAGTGTAACTTACCTYCTATTCAATGACAGTGTCTTAGGAAATTTGTCACAGCATAAGTAAAGTAAAGGAAAGAATGAAATGCTGAAGGTGGTGATAATGAGGTATCAGGAACATCTGCCAATTATTCTTAGCTTTAAAGACTTTTAGAAGTTGGTGAGTGTGCTACTTGGTGCTATAAAGCAAAATGAACAAGTGGGCTCTAAAGATATGCCAAGAAGTGAAGAAAAAAAATGCAGATTCACTTTTCAGCAACTCATTAAAAAATACTGAAGTTGTTTTAAGAATATTTCCCTGGATACATATGAGAAGAAAATAGACCTTGATGTAAATGAGATTCCTTAAAGTTATCRTTACTAACAGAGCTAGAGATGGGCCCAGGTGTTTGGGGTTATCAGCATGCAGAGACAGAGAAACTCTTATATTTTTGAATAATGTGTTGAATCATGTCTTTAGGTTTTTCTTCAGTAATACTACAATACAAAAGACACTAGTGATATGCCCTTATTTTTTTTGTGCTCATGAAATCCTTCATTAGCATTTTTAACAGAACATCAATTTTATCACTATATTTAATATATAGTTTTTAATTTATAATTCTTATTTGATATAAACCTTTGTCATATTTTCACCGAAAACCRGGAATAAACTTCTTAACACCAATGTAGTATTAAGAAGCAGGCATTCATCTTATTACAGCRCTGGATGAAGTAGGATAACTCCTTCCAACATGCATGTCCTAGGGGATGTTTTCTAAAACTTTTATTTCTCTGTTATCTACGTATGCATTAAATTCTAGGAAATGATCATACATATTCATTCCATTTGCTGGAATTAATTACAATATACCCCACCCTCACGCACATGCACCCTCTGTCCCTTTGGTGGTCTCTGGTGGTCTTTTTGAGATCCCTGGTGGTCGTCTTCCAGGAAGTCACTTCCATATGTCTTCATTCTGGCTCAGTAGGCCCTGTTTTGGTCCTATGCCCTGCTTGAGCCTGTACCACAAAGATACAGTAGTCCTTATCTTCGTCTTCAACCAGTATTTGCTCCTTTTGTCTGTATTCTCTCATGATGTCCCAGTAACACCTGCTGTTTTRTCCATATTCTCTTATAATATACCAGCAACAACAGCGAAAATATGTCCTTGGGTGCATTTTATTCTAGGGTTTCTCACAACAATATGACTAAGTGAGTTTTTTTTGTTCCATCTCAGCTGGGAATTTGTAGCAGGAGAYCTACCCGAGAGCAGCTAACCCGGCGGCCCCGAGCCGCGTAGTGCAGCGCACGCACCCGAGCAGGGCGAGCGAGGCACCCCCAGCCCCAGGCGGCCCAGGCGCAGCGGGGGCGGAGTCGGCAGGGYAAGGCGGCCCGAGCCCCCGCCTACAAGAGCCGCCCCCTGGGAGCGCGAGCGACCAGGAGTGTGGCGCGTCAGCAGGGCGTGGCGCGGCAGTTTGCGCGGCAGTTCCTCGGCGCACCCACCATGGTAATCACCCGCCGGAGGGCTGCSTTATCACCCGCTAAGAAGGAGATAGGCAYCCAGACTGAGCGGCTGCTCCAGCATGCAGCAGTCCAGGTGTCGGGCTGCAAGGAGTGCTGCAGCCTGGCGCTTCCGATGGACGGCCTGGGGGAGCGCACCTGTGTGCGGTGCGAGCAGGTGCAGGACCTGCTCCACATGGTAGCTAAGCTAAAAGATGAGGTGGAAAAGTTAAGGAAAATCTCTAGGTCAGAGAGAGAGAAAAGGGGGCAGGCACCAGGGAGGGCTCAGCAGCAGCGACAGGTTGGTACAGGCTCCAACCCCGGCACAAGGCACAAAGATGGTAAAGAGCAGAGGAATGAATGGACAAAAGTCCAGGGTCGAGGTGGCAAGGTGAAACCTCCTCCCACCCTACCCTTATAGGGTCCCCCTGGCAAACAGGTATGAGGCCCTGAAGGAGGCAGGGCAGTCGGTGGAGGGTGAGGGGGTGGCTCCCTCCCCTCCAGAGGAGGTGCTGCAGTCGGAAAGGCCAACTGCGCAGGTTGTCTCCAC
>NW_020455684.1:0-64986 GCF_003342845.1 Nothoprocta perdicaria
TATATTGCTAAGTTTCAGGGATAATTATCCTTGCAAACTTGCATAGCATTTCTGTATGAATATCAAGAAGAACTTGTAAGGATGCATAAAATGTACAACTGACAATGTGCCCCCTCACCTTCTGAATACTTCAAGGGTGGTCAGCCTTGTCAATCATCTAATCCAAATACCAAACGCATCCTAAAGCCAGGTCCATAAAGCACATGTTATATGTTTTGGAGAAGATGAGAAAAAAATGTTTAAGGACATGATTTACAGAGAAGCCTTCCCAAAAGTCTACAAATAGTATTGTAGAATCAGGTTTAAATGGATATACATCTGTGGTCCAGAGAGCTGTATTTATGTTAAGTTCCCCTATCAACCTAAGAATATAACGTAACACATCCTCGAGTCCTGTCCCCAACTCTAGCCAACAGCAAATGCCTGTGACAGAGTAAGAACAGTGATGATTCAGTGATAATTTAAGAAGTATTACGCTTTTTAATATACCAGACTGCCAAAATGAATAATATGAGAGATGAGGAAGTTTCCTTCTTGAGATCTCTCCACTACAAGGTTATATCTATCCCGTACTCAATGTCTCAACGTCAATGTCATACTCAAGACAAGACTCTCAGTCTTCTCTAGGCGAAACAGGTGCAACTGGCTTAGTCTTTCCTCATTCTCCAGTCCCTTAATCATCTTTGTTGTCCTCCGCTGGACCCTCTCTAGAAGTTCCATGTCACTCTTATACTGGGGAGCCCAGAACTGCACACAGTACTCTAGATGCGGCCTCACCAGAGCTGAGTAGATGGGCAGGATCCCCTCCTTTGACCTGCTGGCAACACTCCTTCTAATGCAGGCCAGGATCCCATTGGCCTTCTTGGCCACGAGGGCACACTGCTGACTCATGGTTAACTTGGTGTCAACCAGGACYCCCAGGTCCCTCTCYRTRGAKYTGCTYTCCAGCAGGTCRAYCCCTAATCTGTACTGATGCCTGGGGTTATTCCTCCCCAGGTGCAGGACCCTACACTTGTCCTTATTGAACCTCATGAGGTTCCTCTCTGCCCAACTCTCCAGCCTGTCCAGGTCCCTCTGGATGGCAGCACAGCCCTCCGGAGTGTCGGCCACTCCACCCAGCTTGGTGTCATCCGCAAACTTGCTCAGGGTGCTCAGGGTGCATTCCGTGCCCTCGTCCAGGTCATTGATAAACAAGTTGAACAGCACTGGGCCCAGTACTGACCCCTGGGGGGGGGGGTATTGCTAAGTTTCAGGGGATTATATTGCTAAGTTTCAGGGATAATTATCCTTGCAAACTTGCATAGCATTTCTGTATGAATATCAAGAAGAACTTGTAAGGATGCATAAAATGTANTCTGTACTGATGCCTGGGGTTATTCCTCCCCAGGTGCAGGACCCTACACTTGTCCTTATTGAACCTCATGAGGTTCCTCTCTGCCCAACTCTCCACTGTGTCCTGTCCCTCTGGATGGCAGCACAGCCCTTTGGAGTTTTGGCCACTCCACCTAGCTTGGTATCATCTGCAAACTTGCTCAGGGTGCCCTCTGTGCCCTAATCCAAGTCACTGATGAACAAGCTGAACAGCACTGGGCCCAGTACTGACCCCTGGGGCACACCACTGGCCACAGGTCTCCAACTATATTCGGCCCCATTTATAACCACCCTCTGAGCTCTGCCAKCCAGCTAGTTCTGAATCTACCTCACTGTCCACCCATTCAGTCTACACTTCTGGACATTTCCTATGAGGATATTATGGGAGATTGTGTCAAAAGCCATGCTGCAGTCAAGGTAAACTACATCTACGGCTCTCCCATTGTCCATTTTACCCATCAACCCATTGCAGAAGGCTATCAGATTGGTGAAACATGACAAACCCTGTACTATTTGAAAGGTTATGGCTCCTGGACAGGACTCAAATAGAGTTGTGATTATATACTGCAGCAGGAATATAATCGTCTTTCCACTTGAACTTATAGCAAAAATGTGGTCCTTTTCAGGGGTCAGTAGTTAATTAATAGCAAAATGTGTTTAAATAAGTTAGGTTGTTGTACATATTTTGAAATTGAATGGAACAAAAACTTTAATAAGGAAAATCTGTCTCTTTTATGTAAACTAATCACTTCCAAATAAGCTCTTTTTTATAAAGTCTTCTCTGCATTATTCCACGGGCAACATATTGTTCCTTTCAGTGCAGGTAATATTTCTCAAAATTCTCACACACCATAAATCAGATTTTCTTCTCAATCTGCCAGTTTTATTTTAAGCTATGGCACTGAGGTGTGCACCACAATTCACATGTCATATATTACTTCCTATCAACAGCTGTTTTTACCACGACAATTCCTCTTTCCTTGTTTCAATTTCATATTTATGTGACTTGACACCTGGGAAAACAAATACTTGGAAATCACTTGGACATTAAGAACAACGCAATATTACTTTTGAAAAGGTTGTCAGTAATACCTTGGGATTTTCTACATGATTTTTATTGACCAATACTGTATGCTTGTTAGTGATTTTGATAATAATAGATCATATTTCTGAGGCCTAAAAGAAAATAAATATCTTTATACATTTTTACACAGTATTTGCTTTGAAGTACTGCAGTTACTGCTGTTGGATACTGAATTGTTTTTGTTGTTTTTGTTGTTTTATTACAGAATATTTTTGTATTTCATTCTCACTTGACTGCAATTCTAGATTTATGTTGATCAACACAAAATCCAGAAAAATAATTATATTTACAGAAAAAAACTCCCAGAAACACAAAATCACAGAATGATTGAGGTTGGAAGGGRCTTCTAGAGATCATSTAGTCCAACATCCCTGCTCCAGGAGGGACACCTATAGCAAGTGGCACAGGGTGGCATCAAGATAGGTTTGGAAGATCTCTACAGAAGGAGACTCCACAATCTCTCTAGGCAGCCTYTTCCAGGGCTCTGTCACCCTCACAGGAAAGAAGTTCCTCATAAGGTAATGAAACTTCCTGTGCTTCAATTTGTACTCATTACCCCTTGTTCTCTCACTGGTCACCACCAAGAAGAGTTTAGCCCCATGCTCCTTACATTCTYCTCTCAGCTATTTGAGAGGGGATCTGATTAATATGTATAACTACRTGAAGGGTGAATGTAGAGAGGAAGGGGCTGATCTCTTCTCATTGGTGGCCAGTGACAGGACAAGGGAAAATGGGTATAAGTTGAAACACAGGAAGTTCCATCTGCATGTGAGGAACAACTTCACTATGAAGGAGATGGAGCCCAGGAACAGGCTGCCCGGAGAGGTTGTGGAGTTTCCTTCTCTGGAAGTCTTCAAAACCCGCCTGGATATCACCCGGTGCCACACGCTCCAGTTGTCCCTGTTTGAGCAGAGGGGTTGGACTAGATGATCTCTAGAGGTCCCTTCCAACCTTAACTATGCTGTGATATAGAGGTCCCTTCCAACCTTAAACATTCTGTGATTCTGTTATTTGTACATATTGATAAGGACCTCTCTCAATCTTCTCTTCACAGAATCACAGAATATTCAACCTAGATTCTTCTCTAGGCTGGGTTCTCTAGAAGAGAACCCAGCACTCTTGGGTTCTCTTCTCTAGGCTAAATAGGCCCAGCTCGCTTCTTAATATTTCCTCATAAGATAGATGCTCGAGTCCTTTAATTATCTTTGTCATTCTGCGCTGGATGGTCCCCAGAACTTCCACATCCCTCTTTTACTGAGAAATCCAGAACTGCCCTCAATACTCCAAGTGCGACCTCACCAGAGCTGAGTAGAGAGACAGGATCACTTCCCTTGACCTGCTGGCAACACTCCTTCTGATGCAGACCAGTATTCCATTGGCCCTCTTGACCATGAGGGCACACAGTTGACTCATGTTTAACTTGCTGTCAACCAGAACTCCCAGATTCCTGATGAGTTCTTCAGATTTAGCAACAGAGAGTTCTGTGGGGAAGCGACAGTAAAATTTTCACCCTACTAGTGTGCAAAGAAATTGTAAAATATCCTGCTATTTATTTTCTACTGATTACTTGCTGATAAATATGGAAACTGTAAACAGACAGAGGCCATAATGATATGCTTGTGATTTCAATTTGGTAAAAATGTTAATTGTTTTTTATTGCTGGTGATTAAAGAACATGACTCCTTGACATTTAAATGGTACCTTGCCGAAGATAAATTTGGTTAGCCACTAGTTTAATTAGTTTGGAGTGTTCTGTAATTTATTACTTCTGCCTCTACTATTTTTTTTAAAGTATAATTTCTTGAGTGGTTTAATAATCGACAGATCTCCCAAAAGTCTGACACATGGGCATATTTAACAGTCTGATATGTTTTTAACGCTACTCTTTGAACAGAGGTGAGAACAACAACTGTAGATTAGAAACATCTGCGGTTGTGTGACAGATTTAGTTGAAGCATCATTGCTTTCATTTTTCTTCTTTTGACTGGAAATCAAATAGTGATTTATTGTTTACACGTTTGCTATTAAAATTGTATATTTTCAGTCATGAAAACAATATGTGACAAAACATTGACATGATTGTTCTAAAAGAACACATTTATTAAAAATGCAAGATACAACTTCACTAATAAAATTCCTTGTCCTTGGAAATCATCCTAAAATATTATGTTAAAGACCATTATCAAAAAAAAAATTCCTAATAGGGGAGAGACAGGGAGAGACAATTTTTTCATTTTTACAAAATAAGCCTAATCTCTTTTAAAGATTCAAAGTGATGATTAGTTGACAACTTCCTGTGATAAAACATTCCCAAGGTTATTTACTCTCAAGGCTATTTTTAAATTTTGCTTATTTAAAATTTGATTTCAGTATTAATGTTTGTATCTCTAATTTTCATTCCTTGGACTTGACAGACTGTTCAAGGCACTTCTAAGTTCTTATAAATATCAGTAGAGCTACTTATCAGTGATASGTTCTATAAAACATTTTTAAATCATTTTTGTTGGTCTCCTATTCAGCTCCATTTTCTCTGATCTCCTTATAAAACGTTGTGATCAAAATTGGATTTCATCTTCCAGTACTAGTCTCACACATATCCCATGCAAAAGCAAAACTACCTTCCTAATACTTCCAGTTGTACAACACAATTTTACTTTCTTTCTGACAGTTTTATATCCCTGCTTATCAGGGTATCATCACCTTTCCTACAAAATAAAGGAAAAAGTGAAACTAAAATATTTACCTCCCTGAAGCAGCAAGAAAATCTGGAACCAACCTTGTCCTATATTTTAATAGACAATAGAAGTCTGACTGAGAAAGTTTAAGAGAGAAGCAGAGATTCTGCTTGGCAGGAGTCAGACATCAGTCAGAAATAAAGTAAAGGTCATATAAGAGAAAAAAATAAAAATATGTACAAATTTGAAAGAACAGGAAAGATTGCAGTGCAGTGCCTGTTAAGTTGTTCAGGTAGATCACAGAACCAGAGAATGGTTGAGGAGGAAGGAGACTCYGGAGATGGTCTAATCCAAACTACTTGCTCGAAGCAGGGTCAGCTAAAGTGTTTTGTATACGGCCATGTCTAATCAGGTTTTGAACATATCCAAGAATAGAGATTCTACAACCCATCAGTTTTATGTTCCATCATCGTTAAAGGAAAAAAACAAAAAGATAACAAAAAAAAATCCCCAACAATTCTTTGGAGAAGCTTGTCTAGCTCCACTGGGGGGAAAAAAAAAATGTGGAAATGATCTTGGAACTGGCCAATATGTTCACTGTTGATACAATGCTACTTGAAAATCCCTGAACTTTGAACAAAAAACCYAGGAGCTCATATCTAGGTTTTCAAGAAAGGCTAATGGCTTTGCAAACTCACCTTGAGGTCTCTTTTAAGAGAGCTGTTTCAATAAATAATTTCTTAGTGCTTTGAAAAAGATTTCCCTTGTAAGTGCCTCAAAGCTGGTACCAGAATACCTCTTTTCTCCTTGGAACTCTGCAAAAGAAACAAATCTCCTAAAATATCTAGCTACTTTAAAAAATCTGATCTTCATTTCCTTTACTAGCATGTTAGCTATGCTGACAGACTTAAGAAAGCCTGAAAACCCCTTCATATGGAAATAAAATTATGAAATTTATTGTTAATTAAATTCTTCCATAGCAGAGGCTCATCACAGCTAATATCCCACATACATCTTACTTAGGCTTCATGCTGCCGTTCTGCAAAAGATAAATTTCACTCATCAATGCAATTTCATCAATGACTCCTACTCTTAATAATCACATCAGGACTTTACAGAACTAAGCGTATGAGTCAAAAACTAAAGAGTATGAGTGCCAGCTTGGTTGCAATACTGAGGATTATACAACAGTGTTCTGTCGTTATAGAGGACTCAGGGGACCTTGATCATTAAAAGGCAATAATGAAAGGGCCCCCAAAAAGTACATTCTGATATCCAACCATTATAAACCTCCTGAAAGATGATTAAGTTCAGCTGAAAAGGCAGTAATCCAGGAATTCTCTTGCCAACGAACCAAGCATAAGCTTTCCATTAATTCAAAGACCTTAGAAAGTTACATCCCTCTCTAGAGATGTCTCTAATACCACAAATTTGGGCACTGTGGAAAGAAAGAGAAAAAAGTGAGACTCTGATAAGTAGCCTTTACTGGATTCTCTCCAGGAAATCTGACAAATGTGCACGAACATGTGGGGAACCTGTTCCTAGGGAACTGTACAATGGTGTACCACCATAATTCGTCATGTGYCCATATCACACACATGTCCCTACCCTGCTCACATATTCAGCCAGTGAGCTTCATTTCCTAATTTTCTTKTTACAATTCTGATCTTATTCCAAATTGGGCTTTTTGCATAATCAACCTGAAATTTGTTTCTATCTTAGACACTGAGATCAGCTACATGGAAGTTTAGCTCTTGCCAGCTTCTCATAGAGAGGGAATAATAGTGTGGAGACTACCAAAATGCAGGACTAGATATTTGTAATTTTTCTTTATCATACAAAATTTCTCCTTTTCATATTATTCTTCTGAGCATCCATTACTCTGAAAAAACAGATTTGCTGCTCATCAGGTTCAATCTTCCACTACTGTCACAAAAATACGCTATGAAGAAAGTGATGCTGATTATCCCTCTTCACCAAAATGTGGTGTACAGAGCTGTTCTCCCTGCCGAAATATTTGGGGAACATTAATGACTTTCAGACAAACCAGCAGCTCACTTCCTTATAGTATCTAGATGTTTTTTCTAAAAAGACTTTTCTAGATCTCTTCCCAAAATTTTCTTCCAAATAGATCATGACTAATATTCAAGATGAACTTTCATCACCATGAACCCCAGTCACTCTGCACAATTCTTCCAAATAAAGAAATCTACTCATAGCTTACAGAAAAATGAATTTTAAAGATTCTTGTTAAGATCTTTTCTGAGGGTATATTTCATGTGATTGTTTCCAAAAGTGCTCATATGGGACCAGAAATTTTGCTTGTACCTTTTTAAATCAAATAATATGCGCACATCCTGACCTCTTCAGGTCACAGTTAATTTATTATCATGATGAATGCAGACAGCATTGCCTTCCTTCTCCACACTCCTGAGATTTACCACATGAGGTATTTTTAAGTATAAATCCCTTAACATCTGCCTTAATTTAGTAGATAAGATCATTAACAGCCATTATATCTAATCAACATCTAATCCTTGTAGAAGGGATTCATTAGCAGGATGAAATGGGAGCAGAAGCCCACTGATGATAAATGTTTGTTTTTTCTGAATAAATTTCCGCTAAAGAAAAACTGGCAACACTTTAAAATACTCTTCCAGAACAATGTTGAAGTGTGGTTTGAAAGACCACCCTTAACAAGCAGGTCATTAAGAATTCATAGGTTGTTTCTATATCTGTAATCATAAAACAGATTTCACTCCCTTCAAAAAAAAAAAAAAAAAAAAAAAAAGTGGAGGAAAGGGCCAAAATAACCAAAACTGTTTAGGACAATGTTTCACTTGTGGTGTCATTTGAAGTACAGAGGAGATATAACAATGATCTTCCCTGAAAATGATATTCTCAGGCTTCCAAAAGGCTTACATTGTGCATGGAAATAGAAGACCAGAGCCCCTGGAAACGTTTCTGAAATCAGTATGAGAGGAAGACAGGAATATGGCTGAATTGCTATGAGATCACTCTCTCTTTTGAAGTGTTTGGGTCCATTTTCTGAAGTGCTTGGCCTGGGGCTTCTACCTTATTGAGTTAAATTTCACCAGACTCTCATTCCAACATTCTAACATGGATCACAGTACTTGCCTATTAATGGTTTATCTGGCAGGTCAGAGTGATTTGGGAACCCTTGAAGGCAGAGAAGGGATACAGTGATTTGGCAATTTTCTGCCTTTCAAGACTTCCCTCTATTAAGTTATTCTTTTTTAGTGTAGCTGAAAAAGGAGGCAAGACTCAAACTTACAGTCCTAATAAAGTCTCTAAATATTTAACATTTGCTGTGGATTGGTTAATTTCAAGATATTCTTCCTCTTTCGCCTTTTTTTTTTTTTTTTTCCCACAGGCAAATGGTTGCAATAATCATAAATTGCAAAATAGCTCCAAAAACTTTAAAAGGCTTTTGCTGAAATATGAGAATTTGCCTACTGTTCTGATTCTAATCTAAGGATGTTCAAGCATTCGTTTCTCGTACTGTGCACTTCATTTGCTTATACAAGTGTGGAAATGACTCCTACATCTTAAACTTTCGTATAAGCAACATTCTGAGATGCACCCTTTATCAGAGAATTACTGAAGGGATCTATGTTAAACACATCTTATTCTTCAAAGAACCTACATATTTTATGCCCTTTACACAGCTAACTTCAGAGTTGACCTTAAATATCATTTTAGCCCTGACTTTTTTTTTTTTTTTAAATTCATTATTCATGGTGAATAAAATACATACACAGCACTGAAAATGGGGGCTGGAATCCTCACCCATCTCTGACTTTTTCTAAAAAACTGTCTGGGCTACAAATCCTTTATATTGTCTCTTGCTTGGTCTCCCTTTTTCAAACTCCAKCAGAGAATCACAGAATCACAGAATGGTTGAGGTTGGAAGGGACCTMTAGAGATCATCTGGTCCAACTCCCCTGCTCCAGCAAGGACACCTAGAGCATATGGTTGCATCCAGGCAGGTCTGGAAGATCTCCAAAGGAGACTCCAAAACTTCTCTGGGCAGCCTGTTCCAGTGCTCAGTGCAAGACTTCTCAATAAAGTGTGCCAAATTAACTCATCTTAGCAGACTCTGGGGGTGAGTCATGGACATGAACCACTTTGGAYTGGAAAGGAAATACCACAGTTACTATTTCATAGAATCATAGAACGCTTAAGGTTGGAAGGGACCTCAGAGGTCATCTAGTCCAACCCCCCTGCACATGCAGAGTCACTTAGAGCATGTGGCACAGGGCTGCATCCAAGCAGGTTTTAAAGATCTCCAAAGAAGGAGACTCCATAACTTCTCTGGGCCGCCTGTTCCAGGGCTCTGTCACCCTCACTGTYAAGAAATGTTTYMTTAAGTTCTTGTGGAACTTCTGATGCTTCAGTTTGTAGCCATTTCCTCTAGTTCTATCAGTGGCTACCACTGAAAAGAGGCCATCCCCATCCTCTTCACTCTCTCCCTTGAGGTATTTATAGACACTGATCAGATGCCCCGTCAGCCTTCTCTTCTCCAGGCTGAACAGGCCCAGCTCCCTCAGCCTTTGCTCATAGGGCAGATGTTCCTGGCCCCTGATCATCCTCGTAGYCCTGCGCTGGACTCTCTCCAGCAGCTCCACATCMCTCTTGTACTGCGGAGCCCAAAACGGACACAGCGGTCCAGATGTGGCCTCACCAGGGCTGTGTACAGGGGGATGATCGCCTCCCTCATCCTGCTGGATATGCTCTTCTTAATGCACCCCAGGATCCCATTGGCCTTCTTGGCCACCAGGGCACACTGCTGCCTCACGGTCATCTTGTCATCCACCATGACGCCCAGGTCCCTCTTCGYGGAGCTGCTCTCCAGAAGGTCAGTCCCCAGCCTGTACTGGCATCTGGGGTTATTCCTCCCTAAGTGCAGGACTCTGTCCTTGCCCTTGTTGAACTTCATGAGGTTTCTCACTGCCCTATTGTCCAGTCTGTCCAGGTGTCTCTGGATGGYAGCACAAATATTTCATGAACAAGTATTCTTACCTAGCTAGCATATAAAGGTCAGGCTGTGGTTAAAAACGAGTGAAGCTGGGACTGCAATGTTTTGTCCTGAGCCAAGGGTTTAGGCTCTGTTTTATGTGCTCTAAAAATGCTTACCAAAATAGGATTTCAGCAACTTATAGGAAGGTATGTCTTCTTTGATACAAACTAAATGGCTGGAGATAGATAGTAGATGCCTTATCATGCAACTCAGCAAAACCAGTGGTGTCTCTAGACATCTGCAAGAATGAAAAGCTAAACTTAGAGTTCCGGCCAGCAGTGGACTCTGCTAGTGAGTCATTCTCAAGCTTTTTCTAGTAACTAGCTACTAAACATGTCCAACATTCATCCAAATCCAATTTCATTGAAGTGGTTTAATCTTGAGAAGTAGTAGCATTAAATTCCTCTTTGGAAAAAAATGTCTCTTAGCCCACATATCCTTTATACTTCCAATGAATATGACCTCCAGTTTGTGGTGGTGTTTTAGAGCACCTATGTTGCACCAGGCAGGATAATTGTTTACATTCTGATTTCAAGGGCAGTTCAACCATCTGGCCTCTCTATTTTCTTTCACTATAGTTTAAAAGTTCAGACTACCTACAAATTCCATCTGTCTTCATGGCAGATTATTCAAAAACAAGATTTCTGATCATTTTCCTGCCTAGGGTTGTCAATGAAAGGCTTATGGGGTTGCAGGAGGTTTAGAACAAATGAAGGCACCCCATGTATTGAGCACAATCAAGTGATCTTCCCAGGAAGATTAGTACAGGAGCTGAAAAAGCATTATCAGGGGAGGTAAGTCATTATGTTGGCCTAAAAATGGCCCTGAGGAGACTCCGGACAGCACTGTAGACCCCACCTTTAGTTATTCTTATGGTCAGATTTGTTCACTTACAAGAAGGGTGGTTCTGAATTTTGACCTATTTCTTCTCACCTCAGGGATTTTCAGAGACAGGTCACCAAAACTGAATTAATCTCAGGCTTTTGTCAGCACTTCATAATTCTATAATGAAATGTAAAATGGACATCTATTTATTATTTACCCTTTGTATTTGTCCTTTCACATCATGTTAATCTTCCTACACCCCTCATTGCGCATACTTATCTATGTTATTTATTTAGTTAGTTAGTTAACATTTAAAATCCCTATAGAAATTTCACTAATGGGGGTTTGACATACCTAGGGAAGCACTGTCAATTCTAGGGGATACTTTATTAATCTTTCTCTCTCTTTTTTTTTTTCTTCTTCTTTTTAGCTGTGATAACATACAACACTCAGGAAACAAGATGAGCAACCCCAGAGATAATTTCTGCAGTGATATATGCAGCTATGAATAGGACTTAACATSAAGGTCAGGAAAATTCACACAATCTGGGAACATAATGTTGCAAAACTGAACTCATACATAGACTGAGAAAAAAAAAAAGATAGTGAACAGAGATGACTTAGTGGGAAGTGCATGCTCATTTGTCAACAAACATCTACACAATATTGAACCTTGTGCAGGAAAATCCTTCAAGCCACTAGAAGAATTTCCATTAGATTTTTCCATTTGGGATAGAGTGTCCTGTCCCCAAGACAGCAGTATTTCTCTGTTTCTTCATCCCCATGGACTCCTTAGAAATGCTTTTAAAGCTGGTCAGTAAAAGGTTAACTATATGTCTGCCAGAATGCTCTCCTAATACCTGGATGCTGGTTCACGTAGTTCAAGGGAAGAACAAGAAGCATGAGAAGAGCCCATGGATGGAGATCCAACCAGGATCAGTCTCACCATAGGCCCCCTGTATATGAACGTAATGCTAGTTACTTAGTTAGGCAGACACTGGCATTTCTTTGAACACTTATACTGGTGATTATATAAGTGATCATTAAAACACCTACACTTTCACTTTAATTTCCTAGTAGGTCATTAACATAATTCTATATTTCTTTCCCAGTAAAGAAGCCTTACCTATGAAAAATGCTTGGAGAAATTAGAAACACCTAAGCTAGGTGGTTACAAACAGATCACAGATGGTTCTGTGAATATATAATTCTGTTAACTACCCCTGCTGATCATATATAGATATAATGGTATTCCCCCATACTGAATGAGCAAACAATCAAAGTCATCCAGGGGAGCAGCTGGGTGACTGAAAAGATCCCTACTTGTTGGAGCTCGGTGTATCATATCTTCTTTTCAAGAAAGGTAATTAGTGGAAGAAGACAAGGATTTTTTTKTATTTTTTCAGGCAGGTCTAATGATCTAATTCAGTACCTCAAAATTTCATAAAGCATGTATATGAGAAGAGACAATAAATCCAACATTTATTGGCGCTKGTGAATGAAATTTAGAGAGTATTACCAAAATCAAGAGCAAAATTCCTTAGTCCTTAGCATGAACAGGATTTCACTTTCAGTARGAGGCTCCCCCTCCGCTTGACTAGGCAGTGGATAGAACACCTACAGCTAATCACCAGTTTAATTTATCTTTTGCACTGAATCTTGAGAGAGCTAGATCATGTCCCCAGTTAAAAAGACCTCTTTTATTTAAATTGTGAGAATCACTGAATGATAACATTTGCAATTATAGATAGCATCTGGATACCTCATCCAAACTGAGGGCCTACCTGTGTCCTGCACATATGCAATGGGCTGAAATACRTATTCTAAAAACAAATGCAGTGATGAACTATCACACTCTATTCCCTCGCTGCAAATCCTAGTGCACATATTGCTCACAGTGTAAAATACAGCTGAGACATCTATATTTACAACAGGGCACTGCCATGCTGGAATAAAGCCAGTGGGTAAAACTACTTGCTGTGATTTCTACAGCCAGATGTGGGAAACAATAYATTTCAATAAAGTGCTAAAAACAGAATCTAGAGTTAGCAAAAATAAGCAGCAAGTCAGCATCATTTTGAGTATATTAAGAGCTGCAGCCCTCACCTTAGAGGGGCTTCCTGGCACCCTCCTATGTTATTTCCTTTGTGTTTTGTGTTACATGGACAACAGGTTAATCCGACGTATTGCTTTTCTACCTACTTTACTGTTACTGCCAAATCAATTTGTGTCAGAGAGGTTTGTTTCATTCACATGCCTCCAGGTACTTACTCCTACTTGGGACTTGTGCTTTTTGTTGTTGTTTTTGCCCTGAGCAAGTTATTTTGTTTGCCAAAGTAATGCACTGCCTTACACAGAAAGCTGAAAGCCAGAATTCTGATAAAGGAGTAGTTGCATTGCATACTGAAATTCAGGATTTAACACAAGTTTTGCTTCACACACCTGTTTTTTTTTTTTTTAAGGGGAGAGGGAACAGCAAGGGAAGAAAAGGGTTAAAATTCAAGCAAAAGGGCTATTTTCTGCATACAAACCTCAGAGGACCAAATCCTGCCACCTTTACTCTTTTGGAGTAAGTCTGATCAGGTTCACAGRGCTCACCAAAGTAAGTTAGGTAATGCCTTTAGGCATAGCCCTGAGCAAAGACTGCAGTCGAGGGATCCAAAGGCTAAGAATGTCTCTAAGAAGGTTAATTATTTCTTTCCTTCTTTCACTTGATTTTCCTTATTACTTTTACTTTGGAATTTTAAGGGATAGAACATAGCAGACCTGTATTTCCACTAYAGTAAGAGATTGAGCTGGAGTTGGAGGCAGTCAGGTGTTGACCTTTTATTCTGATTACATAAAGATATTTAGATGTGTGAAATATATATTAAAGAATATCTGATTCTAAACAGAGAAAAGAGTGGCAGCAGGGACACAGATGTAGTGACCTGTAAAGAGTGTGTTTTCTACTAGCAAATGCAGCTTATCACTCTGAGCCAGATCTGTCATCACACTTTTTAAACAGTGTAAGGAGTGACCTTACTGTGATCTGAACCAACTTGTTCTTCCTTTGTGCTCCTGAAAGCAGCTGTAACAAAGGGCCAAAGACTCCAGCATGCATCCAGGCCACAGAGGTACTGCTCTGCCAAAATATCCCCAAACACCGTTGTGGAGCTGGCCTGGGCCAGGGAGCATTCCCCATAGACAGCTTAATTGGAAAGAGTTTGGGAGAGAAAGAGAGTTTAATAGCGTAAATAAACCACTCTACGCCAGTTGGCTTCAGTTTCAAAAACAAGTCCTAGGCACATATAATTTTTTTAATATAAAACATAGCCARTGGTTGCAAGCATAACTTGCATGTTTCATAAGAATGAAAGAAGACAATTAATGAGCATATTTCGTGGCTGGCTGGCCATTCACATCCATCAACCAAGATCRTCACACTGTATGCATTCTTTTCTCCTTCTACACAAAACATGAAAATGTGGACTTCCTACATTCAAGTTAACGCTGGCAGATATTGGCCAAGACCACCTGTAGAATCAAGGCCTTGCATGTGTTGCACCTGCCTTGCTGCTCTCAGACATGTGTTGGAAAGTCAGAACACATAMGAGGTGTTGAGGATCATATGTCACCAAATCTAGCTATACTGACATCAGTGGAACCAGAAGGTTCAGTGGAAATTGTTGTACAATTAAAGGTTTGCAAGGCATCTTCTGTGCACACAGGTTGCAGCTTAAAAAGAAATTACATAACCAGGCCTGAGGAGAAGCAGCAACACCAGTTTAAAAAATGGCCCTGAGGTTGAACAGCTGGAAACGGGTCATATGGGACCAAAATCATCAGCCTTTTTCTACAGGGCTGAATGTGCTTAGCATACCTAAAATGTACACAGTAGCCCAATCTAGGAAAAATTCATCTGGGATCTTGACATTGCAGAATGTAATAGTTCCTGGACAGGAGTAAATCCATTCTGCAGCGGAGTTTGCTTTCATTAGGATTTATGGATATCTGTGCTTAATTACTGCAGCACTGGCATCCCTCCAACTCACATCCCACGCTGTCCTGCTTCCTACCTGAACTGATCCGCACTTCTGCTTATGGCTATGCATGTACTAATGAAGGACTTGATATCATACTCGGCAGCTTAGGCCAACTGCTTCAGCACAGCTTGCACTAAAACAGATAAACGTCCTCATGTTCTCAGCACAGAATAGTGAAATTCAAATCGACTGTTGGAAATGGTCTGTGGCTCATGCTAACCTCTGAATTGTGCCTAAGCATCACTTGAGGCAGCTGGCGCTCACCAAAGCCATGCTAGAATAACAGGCCATATGGGTACCAACCTTAGTACTCTGGTAATGTGACATTTTTAATATAGATATAACTTTGGATTGCTCCATTGCTTCAAAGGCATTTGGCAAGGTGCAATTTCTGTTCACACACTTGCCATTCATCCTTTCAGATGAAAATATCTATCTATCTACCTACACAGTCATACAATTTAACCTTTTCATGACAATACCCACAGACCTCTTCTCCTCATATTATTGAATTCCTAAAAAGAGTCAAAAGCATTTTTCCTGCATTACAAAATAGATGTAAATGACAATTATCCCTGCCAGAAGGGCAGGCCACTTCCCAAGGCCATACTCTGCCAGCCTCATTCCAATGACTGATGAAGGCTCCCTGCACTCATACTGCCAGACAGTTATCAGTGCTACTTCCAGAATGAATGGATTCACCAAGAGGGAATCCTCAGAAGGCATATGTTTCAACCTGCATTACTTCTGGATATTGGAAGCATCTTAAATACAATGTACAATAGAAAAAAATAACTAGACTATGAAGTACAGTAGAAAATTATTTATCTACCGCTTTCTCTAGAGCACTGTGGTTAAATATAGATATGTATGGAGACCCAAAGAAAGTAAGGCAGCTGAGAGAAAATCATTTACCTCTGTTTTTCACAACAGCAGACATTAAATGCAGCAGATATTGTCTGTTTTTTTTTTTTTTCTTAAAGTTACCATACAGTGATTAACAAAGAAAACCTCAAGTTTTGTAATAAGGCAGGATGGACATGATTCCATTTGCTGGAGTCACATCAGAGAAAAATTGATACAGAAGACATCTGATAGTGTCACATCCCATTAGGAGCACGCAAAAGGCAGATCTCTCTCTTGAAGGCTGCAGTATGGGCAGGACCTTCACCTGTTGCCCAGGCTGAGCAAAAAATTAGTATCACGCTAATACCTAATCATGATTAGGTATCATAATCATGATTTCTAAGTCCTGCCGAATTATACCCCTTATGTGATTTATATAGACCTAAGCTGTTTCCTTCTGTTCAGAAAATTATGCTAGTATTAAAATGACATTTTAGGTTGTCTTTTTTTTTTCTTTTTTTTTTTTTTTAAATCATCTTTCCTCCCAAGAAACCTGGCTCCTAAATAGCATATTTTGTGACATATTTGAGTACCTTTTAAAAACTCATTTTTTCAATATACTTAATATGCTAAATGTTAATCAGATCCTCAATCTCAAGAAATGTACTTGGCCATTTTAATCCTAGAAGAATCTTCTAATTCTTACTGAGACAGAAGATTTTACTTCTAAGRTAGAAGTAATGCACTGCTGACCTCTGTTCTGCTTTTCTGCTCTTCTCTCTTTGATCTAATCTTTCAGTAGAATGCAAATAAAAGATACAGAACCCTAATTAAAAAAATTGTCTCCTAATGTAGTCGTTTGCTGTTCTAATTAAAATAAATATATAATGTTTTATTAACGAAGAGCAAATGGTTTAAAGCAGCAGTTCTTTTTTATCACAGAACAGAACTGCAATTGCTTCGATAACTTTTGACTGCTCTACAAAATTGTACTTCTGGTAAAGATGCATGAATTGAAGGCTGACATTTTAAAATCCAAATTGTTAGATGCGGTCTTCACTAGCATTTTACCTGACTGCTTTTAATTCCTCAGAGTTGATATATGATAGTGAAGACTAACACACAATAAATTTCACCATGAGTGGACAGAGGTGCTGTCAAGTCTTATCATCTTTAGAATGAAGGCAGAAGATCTTGGCACAATTCACTTCTAATTAAATTTTACTCTCCATTGAACACACTGCTGAAGTTCACAGTTTCTGTCAGAAGAGGAAAGCGTAAGGCTGTAGCGCTGCTCTTGACACATCCAGTGGTCCTTCCATATTTCTGTAGACATCCTTGAATTTTATCACCTCATCAAAGCATCAAGCTCCACTCCAAACACCCCAGGGATAAAACAGGTGTGTTTTGTATTGGTTTTGGAGTTAGCAAAATGTCAAGTGTAGAACAAACCTTGCTAAATCCAGGATTTTTTAGAGTTAAATTATGAATGGTAACAAAAATCTTAAGGATAGTTATATAATATTAAAGATTCACTGTTCTCCCACAGCTGTTTTAAATAGCTGCTTAAAAATGCAGAAAGGCCAGAAAACAGTAAATATTTTTAAATATGAGATATAAAATAAAACAATACTCCATGCAGATTAAAAGAGGGGACAAATGAACATTTACAAAGCCTCCTCCACAAAATGTCTGCTTAACATTCCCCCCTCTCTTGATGTCTGTTGTAACTAAATAGGATAAATAGGTAAATAGGAACTAAATTTCTCTCACTTTCTATCAGTTTTGTTCTCACCGTTAAATTGTGCACTGCCTGGTTTGTTTCACTTGTTGTAACTTCACACTGGGCTGTGTTTTCTTTAGGTCAGGAAATTCTGAAGCTACACATTTTGTGAAATACCTTGCACAAAGTGACAATTCTTGGGTATTGCAAGTAACAAGTGAGTGACTTGGATTCTGGTATAAGAATAAGCTGTTATTTTCAACATAAACAGTATTATGGGACAATTTCTACCAAAATATGAAACCTTTTCCTTTCCTTTTTTTTTTTTTTTTTTGTCATTTTTTTTTCACTGACTATATTTTCTAAGGTTTCCTGCAAAAAGAAAAGTCAGAAATGTGAGTTCTATTTCTTGGTCGAGTACATGGAATAAAGAAGTTCATGGAAGAATAATTTAGAATCATTTTCTTATGTGATTTAGGACCAACATTGAGTTTAATGGTTTAAGAGATATTTGACCATCTGAAATTTAAATAGCACTTTCAGTCATGAAAAGCTTGTCTACTTTAACACCAGTTTCAAACAACTTAATGAATTTACCCACTTTGCCACAGATATTCTTAAGGAATTTTTCTTAGGGCAAAGCCAGGTAGTTTTGACTTTGAAGAGTTATCTGTAATAAGTAGAAGATATTTTTGTTTTCCTGTGGATCAAATTAAATATGTCTTTGAGAGAGAGATTTTATCAGTTGCTGTTAAAAACATCATTATTTTTGCCTGGGGCTGTTTCTTTATGACAAGAGTAGAAGATCATCATCTCCAAGGTCATGATGATCAGCCTGTTCAACAAAAATAAACAGTGGTCTCCATTTCTTGATGATCTCTCTTTTGTCAATGATGGCTCTATATGTTGTAATAAATGAAGATTCTCAGCAGAATGGCATGAAAAGAAACAAGTTAGATTTTTTCTCTTAGAAAAGATAGATGGAAATGTTTTCTGTTTCCAAGAAAACATACATTTGCAGCATCAGATTTGCATTGTTTGCATGGGAAAGTGAGAAACACCCCAAAAAACAAAGTGTAATTTTTGGAGGAAGATGATTCTAATTTATTTTCGTACTGGTAATGTAAAAATATAAAAATAATCATTACACCATATCTTGTGTCCCCCTCGCTTTCAATATTTTAAGTGCACTATGTGGCCCATGGGTTTGCAGCTAATTTAAATTCTTAGTAGAAACACACCACAATTTGCTTTATTTCGAGTTAAGCCCTGCCAGATGCAGAGGATTCTTAATTTTCATTGATGCCAATAGGACTCAAGGACAACCCAGGGTTTGGCACCAAGCATTCAATGCCAAACAACGAACTCTGCCTCTGGCACTACACATTGAAATGTACTGTCTCTAAGGGTATCATTAATGCTGACATACAGAGCCAGCAATTGGACTGAGAACCAATAAAGCTACATTTTGACGATATGACCATTCTTCCAGATGCTGAGTTCCTTTTACAGGAACTGATCTACAAATAAGCATGTCTCAATGGTGATCCAAGGGGCATCAGACACTGGCTGGATTTGTTCAGAATTAAGCCACAAAGCTGAAGATATTTTCTTAAAAATGCCCAGCGACATACATTTACCCACACACCATCTGCTATTCAAAATTTGGACTGTACAATAGAGCCATCCCAGATAAAATACCCTTGATCCAAAAATGACTTACTAAGTAGATATCAAAGGTACACACTAATGGTCTGAAAAGGTGTGAAGCTAACAACATAGGAAGACATTTCTCCCACTCAAAGAATACTTGTAAGATTAAAAGAAGATCCCCAAGTTCTGCAGAACAGAGACCTTTTAAAATGTCACTAAAAAGTTGACAGACTCATCATTCCTAAAAGACTCCAATAATTTAACATCTCACTTTCCACCATCTAGGAGATAATATTAACCACTGAGCTGCAGGATTAATCTCTCTAACCCAACAATGATGACATTTGTCCAAACCCCAGTAGGCAAGCTTGGAAGAGGAGCTTCATTGACAAGCAGAATGTTCGTCATCCCTAGGTCCCTAGGTAGGAGACCTAGCTTCAGATATAACTAGCACATTGTAATGAAAACCCATTCCACAGAAGTATTCTCTAATCAAAGTCTTAGGACTGGACAAGAAGGAAAAGGGTATTTCTAGMAGAATTAAGATAAAAACACCCCAACTCACATACTAGAAAAAGAAGGCTCTAAGTTTAACACAAGCAGGTTAGGGTAATGGCTTTGCAGAGGAATTATTAAATTATTATGAAATTGTAAAAGTCTAATTTAGTCCTAGGAGAATGGAGAAAATAACACAAGTTTTTCACTACTAAAGATTAAATTATTTTGAAAGGACAGAGTTAAACCTGTTACCAAAAAAAAAAAAAAAAAAAACACCTTAGGACAAAGGTAACTGCCTACATTTCTTCTACAATAAACTTTTTTAATACAATATATTTCTTTTAAATATTCTTAGTCTAGATATTACTGACCTATCTTTCTTTGAAGAAAGGAGCATTCAGACTATATTGTGAACACTATTACTTGTGTATCATCTAATTATTGTAGATAGCTGATTTAATAAATTTTCACATCTCAGACCCTAAACAAGTGTATAGTTTTGCTTGTCATCGTTGCTAAATTTAACTTCAGTTCTCCAGAGATTAAATACAGATTCATTAAGCTGCTGCATGGTTTTATCCATCCTCATGTTCCTGAAAGATTTCTCATTTATTACAAAGAAAACTTGGCTAATTGTTAATTAGAAAGTGCATACAAATGTGATAAGATTTAATTAACTCAGACAAACACAATTCAAACCCTTAATAAAATGATTTAGTTGTTCTTTACTTCATTGTATTTCTTGAAATAAAAGTTGTAGCCTAGATTGCAAAAGTGCCACTTATTGTGCGAGCGACTGTGTGGAGTTTTTTTGACCTTCAAATACAGTCATACAATGCAGTGGGAAGAAAAACATCCTTCAAAATATAATTGAAAATATGTGGTCTGTACTTCAAAATTTGCTAGAAGGCCTTCATTGAAAAACTTTTCCATCAAAAATGCTCTTTCAACAAAAGAWTTTTTTTTTTTGAGGAAAAAATGTCAATATGTATAAAATAATTTGCAGGAAAAAAAGGAAAAAAAAAAGAAGAATCCATTTTATCTTTGAATAGCTGAAAACTTTTCAAATGTTCATTTTCAAATTCATTTTACTTTAGATTACTTTTGTTACATAGGTCATATCCTGACAGAGCAGTAGTCACACTGCACAGAATCTCTGTSAACTCAAGTTAATATCAAATTATGATCTCTGCTCCTTTCGACCTCTTTGTATATTCAGGAACATGAAGCATCAATATATAAAATAAAGCAGAGTAGGCAATTGGATGTTAAATTTTGAGGCGAGCCCTCCCAGCTTACATTTCCAGTAAATTCTTCTTGTAATGTGCAGTTAAGGCCTAATTAGTGGATAAAGAAGGTATCATTAAAAATGATTTAACTTAAGACCTCAGAATTTACAATTATAACTCAATGTAGAACTGAAACTTAAATAAAATTCCCTGAAAACTAAGAAATAGCAAAAAAGATATGAATTGCTCATAAAAGTAGAAGATTGAGAGATTTCAGATTGATGCATGAAATAAAATGAAATATGCTTTTATCCCACACTGTTTAAATGAAAAATATCCATTCCTCATGGCAGACTCAGATGATATTCTAGGAAGATTCTTTTTTTTTTTTTTCTGCAAAAAAATCTCCCAAAAAACAATGATATGAGAGATTTACTGTCAGCCCTCTCAGACTCTTTCACAGGTTTCTTTCCCTCATGGAAAGTTCCGATGGTAAAACTTTTACCCAAAATTATGTCATATTAAATGTTCCTCTGTCTACCACTTAATAATTGGATGGAGCATCCAAGCTCTCCATTTTTGGGTAAAGCCTGTAAAAAAATCTGTTGACTAAAAGAAAGTGACATAATATTGCTCATCTATAAATGTTTTATTTTTTATTTTTAAAAAAGGGACTGTTATGACAATAAAATAACTGAAAAAATATTTATCTAATAGGTCTCAAGACTCAGTACATGTCAAGCAGTCCTATGAGATAATGCAACATCTGCTATTCTGTGGCACACGCTGCAGCAGAAAAGCAATAGCAAAGAAGAGATTAATGTGAAATAGCAATAGACACCAGGATCTCAGAAAACAGATGAACTTTTATGGGTTTTGGGGGGAATAGCATTTATTCTCTCGAGATGGAAATGGGTCCTAGAAATAGTTTTAAAATCCATATATCCTGCCAATAATGCAACAAGAGCAAACTATGGCAAGTCAGACCCAGAAATTAAAAACATTTTGCTAATGAAACACAGTCTTAGGGAAGAAGGATGAAAAATAAAAATCACAAGCTAAAATTGTGATATGCAGCACATTTCAAATAGTCACATTTCAATTCTTCACACTACAGACGCTGCTGCCTGTTCATATAGCACTSTTGAAAAATAAACTAAACACCATGCTCATGCATGATGACAAAACTAATTTTCAACCTATTCAACAAAACCATGCAAAAGTTGATTACTTAGCACTATAAACCCTATCATAGACTCCACGTGCTTCACAGCATTCCTATTGTTGTTCTGAAGGTAGGAAGAGATGAGGCTTGTATTTGAGATCTCACTTAGTGCCTTAGGCACAAGAAACTATCCATTTTGCCAAAATAGCATATGTACTGTAATTACAGCTGTAATGTGATTAACATCGTGTTTTTGCCTAGTGCAGTCAGAATATCAGCTGCAAATTAGCAGAGAAAGGTATTCAATGAAGCTTTACTCTCTTTCTCATGCTATCYTAAATATAGGCACATAGCTATATAACCCTGCAAATCTTTATAAATTACAACAAAAAGCCAGAATTCAGTTACATGAAAGATAACATTCAAYATTTACCACTGCTCCAGGGTCTAGAAAAACCACACTCTGTTACTACCCTAATAACTGGTATAACTTTGAACATCATAATACAAAACATCTGGGTCCACTCCCATAGTGACCAATCAGAACTAATTTTCTACAGCCTGAACAAATTATCATCTTCAAGGATGACAGCATCTGTCTCAGTGATGCATAAACATCTCTTCCCCTTTGCCCTAAGAGAAGGCTCATCTAAAGAAGGGAGCAGAAGCAGGGGCACTATAGCAAAGACATCCCTCATGGGAAGCCACCTGTTAGCTATTTATCTTTGTATGGCCGATGAGCCTTTACCCAATATACAGCYGTTCCTTCTTTCCTCCTTATTAGCTACACCTGCCTCTGACATATGAGGGTGATTGTAAAATACCTTTCTTGGTATTTAAAGTTTTATTCCTGTTCTAAATACTCCCTTGTTCTCACAGGTTGCAGTTTAGATGCTGAAAATTTATCTCTGTGAAGTGGAAAAAAAAWKRAAAAAAAAAAGATAAGGCTGTTTTTTGTTTCCATAGAGTTGAATGCATAAAATATTCCTTGCTTTTTAATAAAGTATTACAAACTCAGTTAATTCAGTTGTTTTCTCCTATCCATCTATGAAYGCCTAAAAAATTTTAATGGAGCTGAAATTTCCAGAAGGTTACATGTGCTCCTAAGCATATGTCRCAAGATTCTTCCTCTTTACATAACAATCAGTTAAACATTTAGTGGCCAATGAAGTCATTTCTTTTTTTTCTCTTCAGACGAAAGCATTGTTTTAGGAAGAAAAAAGGCAGATTGAATGTATGTCAATCCACTCATAGGTGGTCATGTATCAGATTCATTAAGTCTTTACACTTGCTTGCTTCCTCCTCTTCCTCATAAAAGTTCTTAAATTCATGTTCCTCTGCACTGAACAATCATTACCATTTAGTARTTTTTTTTATAGCAGCACCCAAAGTCCCAATCAAACAATGAAACTCCTTTTTCTAGGTATAATAAAARTATATCACAGAATCACACAGAATGGTTGAGTTGGAACGGACCCCTAGAGATTATCTAGTCCAACCTCCTTGCTCCAGCAGGGACATCTAGAGCATGTGGAACAGGGCCTCATCCAGACGGGTTTAGAAGATCTCCAGAGAAGGAGACTCCCCAACCTCTCTGAGCAGCCTTTTCCAGGGCTCTATCACCCTCATATTGATGACTCATGATTAACTTGTTGTCCACCAGGACTCCCAGATCCCTCTCTGCACAGTTGCTTTCCATCAGGTCAACCACTAATCTGTCCTGGTGCCTGGGGTTATTCCTCCCAGGTGCAGGACCCTGCACTTGTCTTTGTTGAACCTTATAAGGTTCCTCTCTGCCCAACTCTTCAACCTGTCCGGGTCCCTCTGAACGGCAGCACAGTCCTCCGAAGTGTTGGCCACTCCATCCACCTTAGTATCGTTCACAAACTTGCTCACGGTTCACTCTGTGCCCTCATCCAAGTCATTGATGAATGGGTTGAACAGCACCAGGCCCAGCACTGATCCCGAGGGCCATCACTGGCAACAGGCCTCCAACTCGACTTAGACTTATTTATCACCACCCTCTGAGTTCTGCCATCCCACAGTTCTCAATTCACCTCACTGTGCACTCGTCCAGACCACACTTCTGGAGATTTTGTAAGAGGATTTTATGGGAGAATGTGTCAAAAGCCTTGCTTAAGGTAGACAACATCCACGATCTTCCATAGTCTATCCAAGTGACTGCAAGCTAAACAGATGAACGAATGGACATGAGAATGAGCAGTGTTGGGAAGAGACCTCAAGTGTGCTAGATTGCCACTCAGTCTTTTTTGTTTTCCCAGCATGGGACGGTCATGCGATGGACACAGGATGACAGTCATTATGAGGACAGTTATAAATGATTGATTCATAGTTGTTGTAGCAGTATACTTGGGAATATTGCTTCTTAAACTCAGCTTCCTATTGTTATGAAACAGAGTACCAGATTCACTTTGCTCAGCTTCTCCTGACTGTACAAGCAACACAGTATCTGATGTTCCACGCAATGAAAATAGTGGTTGGCTGGTATGCTGACAGTGCACGAAGAGAGACAAAACTCATGCAACACAAAAGCTTTGTTTGACTTGACAAGCCAGCAGACTACTAAAAGCAGTCCCTGAAAGCACATGAGATTTGCTAGGCATGCGCCTATCTAGTGTATTCATGAGTGGGGTAAATATAGCTGAAAGTGGAGAGCAACTGCAGGATGAACCCTCTGGGTCTTGCCTCTTTGCCCCTTCTGGTGGGAGCATAGCATATAGCATGTCCCTACAAATCAGGAGCCATGCCTACAGCTGCAAGTTGGGACTCCATCTTAGACAGAGATCTCCAATGCTTCAAGACTGCATCCATCTTTCACTGAGTTCATACATCAAGCAGTGATTTCTGTGGTGCTCAGAAAAAGCAGGGAAYGATAATTGCAAACCATTCCAATAGATAAGCAAGCCAAATAAAGTGTGTCTGGTAATTCATCTACCCCACTTCTTGGAATTAAAAGGGCTTTCTTGTAGATTGAGAATAAATTAATCATGAATCTGTAAACCAGAGAACACGGGTAAACTGAAAGAGAATAACGAGTACATGACAGGAAGCAGAGCATATCATATGCAAGGATGTATTTGCTCATTAAGCACTACACATAAATATGCAACCTTCTATTCTGAAGGATGTGAAAGATAGGCTGTAGGCAGAAAGCACTAGAGAACAACAAACAAACATTTGTTGTTATTCATCCAGCCACATTCTTTCTTGTAAAAATAGATGAATGCAGACAGACATGGAAATATACCAAAAAAAGGGGCACAGGCACACACATACACACTTTATTGACAAAGATTTAAATAAAGAATGCTTGGACCACTGGGAAATGAAGATTGCTGAAAATTCTCCATTAAATTGGGAAAGGAATTTAGCAATAATTCAATCATTTAATATAACTTAGATTATTTTTTTTTCTTCAAGAATGATTACAGGGAGGATGGATTCTTTCTAAAAATTATTAGTGAGATTTTTTTTATTTCTTATTTATCTCTTTATTAGAATGGAAGAATAATTATTTATTCTTATTTATCTCTTTCATTTTATTTCTTGTTTATTTTCAGCAAGGCTTTTGACACTGTCTCCGATAATATCCTCATAGGAAAGCTCCAGAAGTTTGGACTGGACAGGTGGACAGTGAGGTGGATTGAGAACTGACTGGATGGCAGAGCTCAGAGGGTGGTTATAAATAAGGCCGAGTCCAGTTGGAGGCCTGTGGCCAGTGGTGTCCCTCAGGAGTCGGTACTGGGTCCAGTGCTAGTGCTGTTTGACTTGTTCATCAATGCACCCTGAACAAGTTTACGAATGATACCAAGCTGGGTGGAGTGGTGAAGGGCTGTRCTGTCATTCAGTGGGATCCAGACAGGCTGGAGAGTTGGGCAGAGAGGAACCTCATGAGGTTCAACAAGGATAAGTGCAGGGTCCTGCACCTGGGGAGGAATAGCCCCAGGCACCAGTACAGATTAGGAGTTGACCTGCTGGAAAGCAAATCTGTAGAGAGGTATTGGGGACTTCTAGTGGACACCAAGTTAACCATGAGTCAGCAGTGTGCCCTCATAGCCAAGAAGGCCAAAGGGATCCTGGCTGCATCAGGAGGAGTGTTGCCAGCAGGTCAAGGGAGGGGATCCTGCCCCTCTACTCAGCTCTGGTGAGGCTGCATCTGAAGTATTGCGTGCAGTTCTGAGCTTCCCAGTACAAGAGGGACATGGAACTTCTAGAGAGGGTCCAGCATAGAACAAAGATGATTAARGACTATCATACGAGGAGAGACTGAGTGAGTTGGGCCTGTTTTCTCTGGAGAAGATTGAGAGGGGATCTGATCAATATGTATAAATACCTGAAGGGTGAATGTAGGAAGAAAGGGGCCAAACTCTTCTCGGTGATGGCCAGTGATAGGAGAAGGGGCAATGGGTATAAGTTGTTTGAGCAGGGGGGTTGGACAAGATGATCTCTAGAGGTCCCTTCCAATCTTAACCACTCTGTGATCCTGTGATTTATAGGAGGAGTTATCATTCAGCATTCATGATACACTCATTGATTCTTATCAAAGACAATCATGGTCGGAGAAAAGAACCTTCTTTCTTTCCTTAAATGGAATAAGTAAAGTTTTTTAAGAGGACACTGATAATTTCCCTAAACGAACATTTCCTTCTTTTTTTTTTTTTTTTTTTTTATTTTTTTTCAAAGCTTCTATTCATTTCATCCCCACTCTGCTGCCTGCTTGGATGTAGCCCTGTACCACGTGCTCTAGGTGACCCTGCATGTGCATGGGGGTTGGGCTAGATGGCCTCTAGAGGTCTCTTCCAAACTTAAGCATTCTATGATTTTATGATTTTGTTCCGTGGCCACACATCAATATTGATTTAATAAATTTTATGATGAACCCTATGCGTTCTCTCCTACCATCTCCTGTACATTGATCCTTAGTATGGAATCTGTTACAACATGCTTTTACCTGTTGTCTTCTAAATGACTTCATATAACCAGACTGGGGCTTTTGCAGCAAGTTCCTCTTTGTTCCCAAGAAAAGCTGTTCTGCCTCTTTGTATGCCATCTGCAGAGGGCTGCATTCCTGACTATCTGTAATCTGAGGCTGGTGTCATTTTAAAATCTGATGTAAGATTGAGTGACAATCAGCTAATGAGGTACCTCCTCTAGGGTCTTTGCTCAATCTCTCCAGAGCCACGGTAGTGTAATAGGTTTTAGAAGGTGGTTATGAAATCATTTGCTGTTCCACCCTGCTCTTACTTGTACAAATGAAAATCTAACTCTGCTGTAGCATAAAAATGCCTATCAAAATACAGTCCCCTTTTTGAAGGGCTGTGCAGTTTCTGGAAAATAAAATGGGGCAGTTGTATGGTAAGAGGTAAAGTTTGTTTTCCTTCTCACTGCTAATTCAACTAATTCAAATTAAAAGTCTTATAGACTCTCAGGACTGTGTTTTTTCAGAGTTGCCATCTCCTCATCTCTCTCCTAGAGTTCAAAATATGMTAGCAGGATTATTTAGAAAAGGTATGTAACAAAGCTATTTTCTAGAGTTTCTTTACACTTCTACATGTTGTTTTTCTAAAAGTAGGTTGTTTTAGTATAAAGTACATTTTTTTTTATTAAGACAGAAAATTGTTAATGCCATGGTAAACTTAAAAACAGCTTCAGTTTCTCCTACTGTCTTCCTCTTTTCAAATTCTGATTAGTTTGGAGCTCACCTTAGCCTGTCTCTTCAAGTTCCATCCACCATTTAGACTTCTTCCTATTGTGATCTCCCCTAGCCTTTAGCAGATTTACCTTTGAGGAGATTCTTGTTTATTTTTTGGAGCAGGCTGAGGGTTTTTTAAAAAGTATGTGAAAATTACAGTCCACCACTGCAATTAGCATTTTATACTCTCCTAATGTTCTTGTCTTTAAACTCCTCTTTTGATGGCTATGGTAATAAGTTATTTTGTTCCTCTGATCTCCTTTCTCTCTCAAATTCTCAGTCATTGCTATGCCACATCTGAACACTCTCCTGGGACTTAGGCCAGCTCCCAGATAACCTTCTGGAATCTGGAGTAGTCCCATGAAAACTAAACAGGGACAAGAAACTACTCCATGTTAGCCAAATGTACATCTCCATCTCAATACTATTTAGAAAAGAAAAGGAAAAACAGAAATGACAGAGTATCTTCCTTGATCTCTCCACTCTTTTAAACTTATACATAGTGATTGCACTCACTGGACCAACTAGGCTGTACTAAAAGGTATGGAATTGTTATGAAGATATTGAAAAATAATCTTAGAAGTATTTTTTTTTCTAATGTCACGATTAAGAGATTTCTTTCAATCTCATAGAGCTAAGGCATAACCTAAGAGTCAATGGGGATTATTTTCAGCACATGGATATTAGTCTTCTGTGTTTAATTATGTTCAAATCGGTAATTTATCATTTTAAAGGTACATTCAGTATTTCATATCTATAATGTTTTGGGTACATTACACCACAGAGAAATTGAACATTTAAAAGAATAATCAGGCAACCTTTATCAAAAATTTTTCTTTCATTGTTTTGAGACAGTAAAAACAATTTCACTCATCTCAGTAGAGAAATAGCCTTCCAGTGATCAYAGATAAAAGGCAACGCTGGCACCATTCTTCCTGAAAATGTTTTTTCCACAACCATCAGGAAAAAAAAGTGGTCATATTTTAACGATTTCCAGTATTTGCCCAGTGCTGTTCATCAGTGACTTTGATGAGGGTTGGAGTTCATCCTCAGCAAGCTTGTAGATGATACCAAGCTGGGTGGATTGGCCAACAATCCAGAGGGGCTGACCTGTCATTGAAAGGGACCTAGACAGGTTGCAGAGTTGGTCAGGGAGGAACCTCATGAGGTTCAATAAGGACAAGTGCAGGGTCCTGCACCTGCGGAGGAATAACTCCAGGCATCAGTACAGATAAGGGGTTGAACTGCTGGAGAGTGGCTCCACTGAGAGGGATCTGGGAGTCCTGGCTGACACCAAGTTAACCATGAGTCAGCAGTGTGCCCTTGTGGCCAAGAAGGCCARTGGGATCCTGGCCTGCATCAGGAGGAATGTTGTCAGCAGGTCAAGGGAGGTGATCCTGTCCCACCTCACTCAGCTTTAGTGAGACTGCCTCTGAAGTAYTGGATGCAGTTCTGGGCTCCCCAGTATAAGAGGAATGTGGAACTTTTAGAGAGGGTCTAGCATAAAATGACAAAGATGATTAAGGGACTCAAACTTATATCTTACGAGGAAAGACTAGGAAGCTTGGCCTGTTTAGCCTGGAGAATAGAAGACTGAGAGAGGTTCTTATCCATATATGTACAAATATCTGCAAGGAGAATGTAAACAGGATGGGGCCAGCATATTCTCGGATGACAGAGGATGACAGAGCCCTGAAACAGGCTGCCCAGAGAGGTTGTGGATCCTTCTTCTGCGGAGATCTTCCAAACCCACCTGGATCCAACCCTGTGCTACATGCTCTAGGTGTCCCTGCTTGAGTAGGGAGGTTGGACTGGATGATCTTTAGGGTTCCCTTCCAACCTCAATCATTCTGTGATTTGGTGATCACTCAGTTTGGTCTCCACCTGTTACAGAGCATAAACTTTTTTTTATAAAAGGTAGAGCCAGCAGTACTTTGAGGAAAAGCCACCTTGATAAGTTTTAAGGAATCTTCATCTTTCTCATCTGCAGTGGATATCTGATGRCTTAGCTATCTTCTGCAGAGAAGATCAAATAAACTCAGGGCTATGGAGAAGAGATCCACACTTATTTCTAAGATTTTCTTTCTCTTCATGTAGATGAAAGGTTACAAGCATATATTTAGGCCTCTATAACCACATGTGCTAAGAATAAACACATGTTAAAAGGACAAGTTCTACACATCCAAGTTGCTTCTGTTGTTTTATTTTTGTCTGCTTTAGAAAATGATAAAGAAAAAATGAATATCTCATAATTATTGAGGGAAATGCAGCCCTTACTTTAACATTCTTGAGTCATCATTAAGCTCTRATCATTCACTCACCATCTACCTGTAGAAACTAATCCAGATATGAAAGGATGGAAAGCAAACTCACTCACGTATGATGCTTCAAGTCCATCAACAGCAAGCATGGTTGGAAGAATRAAGGTGATGCATGTTGCATTCAGAGGTAATATCAAGATATAGATCTAAAACACCTTGAAAGGTTCCTCTAAACACCTTTCACAAAAAGGTTTGCCATCCCATAAAATCCTGCACCCAGGCATTAAGGTTCTGGTTCTGAAGGAACAGATCAGCTGTGCACAAATCTTACTGCCTTTCCATTCTCACATATTACTCGAGCCGGGTGGCTGGAAATACTGATAAGGTTCTTTCAGATATAGTGTGGATTTTCATCCCAATGCTTGGGAAATTTTGTTCAGAATATAGTTTAAAAATTCCTTCTAATTGCTACTTTCGCTAGCTATGTATATTTATTTTCACATTTCTCTTGATTATTCTTGATAAAACCAGAAGATTTAAAAGATCATATTGCTTATGTTTTGATTTAATTAGTATTTAGRGAATTGGGTCTGGCAGGTTGCATGACTGCTTGCAGAGTGGAAATTCCCAATTAGCAGTATGCTAATGAATGCACACAGGCCATGTTTTCTCATTTTCACCTTTTACCCTTTTCCCAATTTCAGAGGACAAAACAGGTCTGCTATAATTTTGTTAGGACAGGATTAATAGCTTCAGTTCACACATTTAACTTAGGGTTGCATTTRGTGCCTCATGAAACAACAGTAAGTACTAACCAGTTAGATGCTTTAATTTCTAGCAGTTCATATGTTTCAGTGTTTGAATTTTTTTTTTAATGGATCATTGCATTTCCACATTTTGGTAGATTCATTTTTGCTGTTTTACTCTACAAGGCTCAGTATTCTTTACAAAGCTAATAGATTTTACTTGCAATCAAAATTTGAATCTTCAACTAGTTGTCAAATTAAAATGTACTTTTCTAGTAGTCATCTTGCTTACAGAAAAGAAGGAATATGTCATAACAAGAAATCTGTTTTCTATTCCTTTTCTATTTCTTTTTATTTCCTATATAATATTTTTAAWGCATCAATACAATATTGAATGGAAACCCTAAGGGAAAAAAAAGGAAGAGGGATTTCAAAAGCATTTGATAGTGACTCTTAGCTGGTTTAAATGATAAAACTCTGCCAAATTCAATGGTGACTGCATGGTCATTAGGAGGTAGTTTATATCCTGCAAAAAAGAAAAAAGAACATATTCAGCAATAAATAGCTACAGGAATGTCAAATAACTGAATGGTAGGCAGATTCTGAAGGTCTCTCAGAAAAACGAAAATACTGTTTGGAGATACAGAGTGGTGGTTTTTTTCGTTAGGTTTTTTTTTTAATAAATCTGGAATCTATTACTACGGAGACTTATTCACAGAGTCTTGTTGTGTGATCATGCTGCTAGGGTCATCCACAGTGCAAACAGTATTTCCACTTAAGCTACACAAAGCACATAAATATATTGGAATTGCAGAAGGAAGATTCCTTCTTTCTCTCCACAGATGTGGAAGATAGCTTGGCAATACAAGTGAAGAGATGAAAAATTATTTTGCTGTTTGAGATATCAGGCCTGTTAAAAGATCTTAAAATTGGATTGATGCCAAATATTATTCTTAAGTAGTTGGTGTATCAAGAAACCCAATTTCTGTCCATCTGTAGGTAATTGTTATTCAAGACTATAACTATAAAATTAATTGGAAAAAAGACTTTTTTTWAAAAAAAAAAAAAAAARAWCATTCATGCTTGGGTGCCTAAAATGTTTGTGGTTTTGCAAAACAAATGTTTTCTTTGATGAGCACYGCGGAAAAGAGCTGATAAACAATTTTTCTCTTCTATTTCATTTTCCAAACAAGTTTCTCAGAGAGGGTTCCTGCTGTTTTAAAATAATGCAGAACGCTATACTAAATAATTACTAATGAAAAGATATTATCTATTTCTGCAGCTACAATATAAATTAGTGTTTTGTTATTGTTGTTGTTTTGTTTTACTGTAAATAAACATTATAAATAAACTTGGGCAGAAAATAAAGAAATTTGGACAGAAAATTATGGAAAATTTGGATTACTGAGAAGGTTCAAATCAGATCATATTTTACATTTTTGTAGTTACCTTCTAGATTGTTATCTTTAGCAACTGAATTACATGTCCATTAAAAGAGAGACTGAAAAGACAGAAACAATTAGAGGAAGATTAAAATATAAAATCATTTTTGATTTTTGATTAAAATATAAAATCATATTTGCAAACTTTGGCTGTAGAAATGGCATGGGTTTTTG
This sequence comes from Nothoprocta perdicaria, assembly GCF_003342845.1. Classification (NCBI taxonomy): domain Eukaryota; kingdom Metazoa; phylum Chordata; class Aves; order Tinamiformes; family Tinamidae; genus Nothoprocta; species Nothoprocta perdicaria. The sequence continues at coordinate 32,472 of NW_020455684.1, forward strand.
ATTCACATTAAGACATATTCAACCATTTCCATCTTTCCATTTGGAAGATGTTCACTATGCATAGTTCAATTTCATTATATTTTTCAGAGCAGGGAAATAAAATAGCTTCTATTCACACCTGCGATGATACGCTATAGTTGAGTTCCACCTGAGAGCCACAATCAAAGAAGAAATATTCAAGCGGGAGATTTATCTACATCTGTCCACATGTTAAATAACTCCTCAGAATAAAATAAATACTGTCAGAGAGTAGAAATGAAGTAGCAAATGGAGCAGCCTAGAGGAAAAAAAAAAAAAAAAGAGAATCAAGTGTTTTCAGAATTGGATGTTCAAGGTTAAGCATTCAAGTTTGCTATTTAGATGATGGGAGATGAGTACTTCAGTTAAGAAATACTGCGTGCTTGCGGGCTGGTGGCATAACTCTTGAGTACCTGAGCTCTACAAATGCAGGGCAACTTGAGGCCAGAACTCTCCAAGCCCCGAGCTCTGAAGCTGGGTAGGATAAACACTGATTTAGGACTCCATTTTATTCATCACATCTTCCACACCTTTCACCTTGGGCTATTGCTTCCAGATGAAGGCAGAACTTCTATATTTTTACAGGAATATCTAAGCTGGAGGCTCAAGTTCACTTCTMGACCGATAACCTAGTCTTTATGCAGCAGCTTCACTTTTTTTTTCTGCTGAATGGAAGGTTCTTGCATCACCAGCTGTACTGTCTTTTTCAAACAAAATGCCATTTCAGTCTTGGCAGTTAGCAAGGACCTTGTATTTTCATAGTCTTACTTAACAGTATTGTGATCATATTAGCTGCAGTGATTAGTCTCAGTTCATCCTTGCAACCTTCAGGAGCTCCATTATAACAGGAAGGGTGCAAGACTAGAGAATCAGAGGCAGTCTTAGAACTGGGATTTGGGAGTTTTGATTTAGAACCTTTTCCGGTCTACTAGAACATGCCGTCTTTCATCAGAATGGAAAGGGAGAAGTTTTGTACTAAAAGTATTGACATGTTTGCTAAAGGCTGCTTGCTCTATGCTTAGCCCCGTGCCACTGATGTCAACTCAGATCCATTGAAGCCAGTGTCAAAACTCTCCCGATTGCAGCAGGACCCCAAAGAAGAGCCAATACAAGAGTGAGAGTAGTATGGCCCTCTTGCATATGCTCATGCTCCTCAGCAAACTACTGTATCTTAGCTTGCCTTCAGAATCCACTAACTACATCTTTCACACTGATTGAAGAATGAAGAGAAATCTGGACTCTATTAAGTTCAGTCATTTTAATTGAATGGACCTTCTAAAGCTTTGCTTCTTAACAAAGCAGGGGCATTTTTAAAACTTCCATATCTAGTGGCATTTGATTTTAATTTCTGTTCAGGATTTTATATTGTCAGTGTATCCTGATACCTTTCTTTGAAAACTAAGTTATGAACATTTAGCCCCTAATTGCAAATTCCGTATTGTTTTCAATGAGTAATTTTCTACTAATAATCTCACTGATRCATGTCAATTCTTGTTTACCAGAGGGAGTAAGAGGAGACATACACTGATGATTTTTTAAAGTGATTCATTGCTTAAAGAGCAGGGAACACATTCAGATACCCTGGCACTGATAGAATAGTCCKGAGACTTAGCTCTGGAATGAGAGAATGTTTAACCAGAGTATTGGTGCCAGCACATGTCTTTTGGCATGTTCAAACTGCCACCATCCCTGTGTTAATGTGAAGGGATATGGGAGCAGATAAAGTACTCCAACATAGAAAGTGGGTCTTTACCTATTAGGACCCTGCGCTATCAATCAATCCAGGGAAAGAGAGAATCAAGAGGTTGCTCACAGGCAAGAAGACAGGTTTTCCAGCCTTCTCAAGGAGACATAGAGCTTTCCTGTGCTGCACTGAGGTGATGAGAACAGCCCTAAGGAATGGAATTTCCTACAAAAAAAAGGAATGACTGAGGAACAAATTTGATGAAACAAGTTCTTCACTACAGTATTTGAGTAGATCCCTGGCTAAATAGCATGATTTAGAGGAAGTACCTCAGCATATCACCTCATTATTTTCTTCATCTGGATTTTTCAGATGGAAAAATTGCACATGAGAACAGAAGATAAAGGTATTTTGTGCATAGGTCTGGCTTCAGAGCCTCTGTTAGAAGTCCGGAAAGCAAAAAGTACAAATGAAAGATCCATTCTGTGACCAGCCCAAAACTGCACAGCTCAGCCTATAACTTCACGGTAGCTATCTGCTGATTTAATCCTCCTGCAGCTTGATATTCTCAGTGTTTGGTATCATGCCCTGAGTTTTTAGCTCAGCACTGCAACATGACATTTTCCTTAATCTTTTTAATGAGGTACAGTATGTCCCTCCTTTGCTGCCTCCCATAAGGATGAACAAAGGGAAATTCACACATCAGYTCAGAAAAGTAGCAGGCACAAGTGGAGCAGTCACAGGAAATCAAACTCAAAGCTTCCACAGATATGGAGAAAGATTAACAACATCAGGCAGGCTAATGTATTTGAAGCACCACTTAGTACCAACCTATAACCATTATTGAACATACTGAATGAGATTTTTGCAGGAAGCATTTCACCCATTTCCTAGTTTGGGGTCTTTCTGAAGAACAGAAAGGAGGTTATGAAAGTCACGATGTAGAAGTGAGCAATTCCCACATAGGAGGAATAAAATACCCACAAAACCTCCTCTCCTCTTTTTCATGAAATGATTCGCATTAATGCAATTGCATTTTGTTGAAGTACCTTGTAAGTGAGATGGAACATTTTCAGAGGGAACATTCCGGCTGATAAAAAGAATATCAAATAAAAACATCCTGATGGAATGACGTGTTTGTCCATTTTGAACTAGCCTCTCAAGAGACATACTAGATGCTTGTATAGCACTCTTGAAACTGCAGCCAATGGATAGGGAGGGGCTGAACTGACACCAAAGATGTCCATATACCTAGCGTGAATTAATGAATAGTAACGGAGGGACAATTTGACTGCACAGAAGCAGATCAGGAGCACCCCATGTAAATCAATGGAATAAAACTAGTTTTAGAACTCTTAAGAGAGTTTAAAAGGGAATTCCTCATAAGTTTTTGGTCTTGTGTGAAAGGAGAGTTGAATCTGAACACAGTAATTAATTTAAATGTTTTGACACAGCAAGGTACAYATAGAAGAACAGACACAATACCAGTAAACTTGGAAGCTTCTCATAGAAAAACAATGCAAGTCACTATCACTACATTTTAATTCCTTAAATATTAAAGTTTTTAAACATTTCAGATAGGAAAGCATGTTTGGCAGCATGCCAAAGCTGTGTACAAACATGTACATCTCAGCTGAATATGACTGGGGAAAACATTTCACAAGGATAAAAAGCAAGAACTGCTCCGCTGCTATCACAGAGATCATAGAAATAAAAATTGGGGCATAGGCTAGACACGCTTTACGTTGAGTAGATGTGAATTTTTATGTGTGGTATATCTATTTCTATGGTGAACATGGCATAATTTTTACTTAACTCATTTATTAACTTTTTGGCCTATTTCTAAGCTCCAAACATTTTTCAAGGAGCAAAAATTTCTCCTACTGAAATTATTTTATGACCTAACAAATCCAAGTCAGATTTTCCTACAAACTTTGTCCATCTTGCAATCAGAAATGAAGCAGAGAACTAACTTCAGATGTATCTAACTCCTGACAGCATAATGTAACCCGTACTGTACTGTATGGTACRGTATAAACTACAAAGTAGATAATCCTGTTGACTAAGATCCATTTAGTGCATRCCCTTACATCCCCTTGATGTAAAATTAAATACAAATTTCAGCATATGTTTAATTATTGCAAAAAAATTATGAAATTGGCATATGAACTTTAAATAGGACTGATGAATATAGTTATTTTATSTGACTTTATACTTCCATTTTTTTCCAAGTCCCCTGTGAATAGTATGTATTCTTTCTACTGCTAATAAAGGAAATTATCATTCTTTCTGCCTCAAGTTAATGCATGCCTACAGCATCCCATTAAGGAACGTGTTGTTCAAGTCTGTTTCGATATTAGGCAAGTTATGCTGATAATGTCAGTGACAACTTCACGATGAATTCTGGACCAGGAAGCCACTGCTGCTTTTGTTCTGGTGGGAGGCCCAAAGTACTGCATTCCCTCTCATCTGCCTTACTTCATTTCATGTCCTTAAAGCCATGCAGAATGCAAACATGATGATTGGTGATGTCTTTTTAAAGCAAAAAAGTGCTCATGGCCAACCTGTGCGTAGCTTGTGGGGAAACAGTTGTGGCAGCAGATGGTGTTCTCCTCATAATCCAGGCTGCAAAAACTGCAGTGAAGCAGTATGAGTATTCTGTAAAGGTTGTAAATGTCCCAGCCTGTTACTGCTTGGGCACCTGTACAGGGCAGGTGCCAGTTTTGTAAAAAAATGACATCCTGACTACTCTTCTGAACTGGAAAGCATCTCCTGGAAACCAGTGACGCTTCTTTAGGTCACCTGACTTTAGCTGACATGCAGCAACAACATCCAGGAAGAGTTAACCTGTCCATCACATCCAACTGCATGACAAATAAGTGTCTCTAGCATTTTGCAGAAAGTGTACAGAAAGAGACGGGGTGTCTTATTATTATTATTTATTTCTTCATGGTGCAATCAAACCCTACAGAGATGAAATCTCGGAAAGTATTTTGACTATAAAATTCAAAGGGCTGATCATTTATGACTCTAAAGATCCTAAGAACTTGTAAGACAAACTTTGGGAACTAAATTGATTGTGACACATGAAATAAATTCATAAGTCTCAAATTAACTTAATGTAATTTGTATTCCCAAGTGGTATAAATTCCAAAGCTTATATGCTTTCCCAAATATTTTTAACTTTTAGTTGAATACAATAGGACTRGAAGATAGAAGTGGGCTAAATTCTGAATTGATTTTAATGGCATAGATCTGTCAATGTCAGTGAAACCAGAAAGATACCCAYGAAGAGAAAGACAGAGCTTCAGGGTTGCTTTTGGATTTCATTTTTTCAGTAACAACAATAATTTCCAGTAGAGTTCTTGCTTTTTCATTTCKTTTTAAATATTCTTTGTAGGTTTTGCAAATTTTCATGCTTCTGAAGAGGTAGTATCTTTTCAGGAAAAGAGCTGATTTTTAGGAAATTTGAAGGTAAGTGATTAGTGAATGAGCACTGGTTGCAGCCCAGGCAGCATGCTGTTGCTTGGGTAGAGGGCAGCTTCCTCCTCTGCATTTTGGGGCAGTGTAACATCAGGATCAAGCACTGATTAATTAACGACTGTGCAGTGCATAATGTAATTAAAGAAATTTCATGGCATGGAGGATTTGAACTGTACTGAAACTTTATTTGTACTGTATTTTCAGCCACTACCTGTCAGTCTGTGGTGTGGGGCAATCCTGGCAGCATCTCTGGTAAACAGGAGAGACAATGTCAGGTTTCAAGCTGTATAGAAACCTGTTCTTTGGTCCTACAGGTACAAAATAATACATATATAGCTATACCTATCAGTGCACTCTCCATACTCTCTATTGTACTTCGCTATATAATGATGTCTTCAGACTAACTGAATTAACTTTTTAAAGTTAAATTTGAYTGGATGCTTCTTGATTTTTGAACACTCAGGTCTGCAGCCTTCATGCCCTACTACTGTGGAGGAATAAAGGGGGGAGGTATAAAATGTATAAATGTAGCATGGCATGCTTGCTGAACATAGAATTACTAAGYCAATACAATTATTTCTAAGCTAAGCATCTGAAAAAGATATGGAGGAATACTCAAAGTTAAATCAACACCRTATTGATATATAAAAGTGCTGATAGTGTAGGGGGAATACAAACCATTTAACAGACAAATTGTTATCAAGAAAAATACTAATAGGTCTTCATTATCACAATTACAACACATTTATTAGAAAGGGCTCTACCTTCTCATTAGAATGGKGAAACTATTATTAACATTCAATTAGAAGAAAAATAATTGTGAGTTTACTTCTGTGTGTAGTTTTCCCATAGCTCACTGCTGTTTCCAAGGAGAAAACTCAGTTTGYACCAGACCCTATTTTTCCAGCTCCCCAAAATACAGCAGCTAAAAAAACAAAAACAAAAACAAAAAAAAATCAAACAAACAAACACAAGCAAACATGACCCAAAATTCTGTTCACAACCTACCTTTCAAGGCATTGACTTTCTGTCAACAGAGCCTCTACATAATGCTTTAGGCTGTCTTCTCCTAGAAAATCTTGAGCTAGATCATGCACCAAGATTAACTTTGGGTTTCATTTCAGTCCCATCTGAATAGTGTGTTGTTTTCTGATCATTTCTTGTGTCTTCATTGTCCAACCCTCAGAATCAACTCGCTGCTTGAAGATCTTACTTTTGTAATGAACAATCCCCCTGATTCGCTCATTATCAAATCATCCTTTTTCAGTGTCTAGCTGCAGGTGTTAATGAGGATCCAAGTTTCATAAATATTCTCTCAAAACATCAGCATATTTCAGATTCAGGTACAGTATCCTTGACCCTAATGGTGTTGATTTTTTGCTGGCAGTTTTTAGTATATTAGGAGCACTAAACATCAACCTATAAATACAGACTAACAAAAATACATCTAAATTAGGAAAAAAAAACCTTCCCTAAAATTCTTCCCTGGAAAAAAAAAAGGATTATTAATTTTACAAGTACCAACAGTGATTTTCATAGACTCCACTTTTTTCGTCCTTTGTCTTGTCTAAAAATTAGGAAGCCAAGAACTAGTCTGATCTCTTTTCTTTCTATACATCATATTCAAAAATAAAAGTTCTACAAGGCAAATTATCTCCTTCCTGACACTTTCAGTGTTGCCAGCAAGTTCTGTGTACTATAGCACAGTTACAACTGTGAGTTACTTTCCTGCAAGATCTACTACCACGAGTAAGACAGAATAGTTACTTTGGAAAGAGACTTAAATTCCATCCATGCACTTTCAACTTTATTATCAGCGACTGGCTAAAAAAGCCCCWTTTGAGATCTCAGATATGACTAAACAGGAAGTTTCATTGTCTTTTCTCTTCACTGCCTTGCAAAAATAAGAGGATGTCATGASAACCAAGAGAGCATATTTCAGAGACACTGGTATCTGTACTGACTGATACTTGTGGAGCTTAGCACTATGTTGTAAACAGTCTAACTGATTTCACTTCTTTTATATCATTATGACTTTGGTGTACTCATTGGTAACTCCAAAAACCCGTTATTCCAGTTCTGCCTGCTTCTTGGGCTCAGGAAGTGCATGCAAACAGCCAGGATCTTTCATGATGTCTGGTTTGGACTTTAGATTCTCTACAACAAGTTGCAACAATCTGCAACTGCCTGATTAATTTCTTCTGCCCACTCCAGAAGACCAATCTGCATTTAAACCSGTAGCATGTAAAGGAAATTCACAGCACATAGATGTAAAAAGAACTACTAAAATACTAAGGTATTCATCGGTAATGAATCAGTCAGTATAGTATGGCACCTTATACCTTCRCTATTTTTATAGATCGCTTAAGATTAATGACACATGCAAAACCTCATTGATTTTTTTTTTATCATGGTGATGATATGCTCCTGTCAAGTTATCCTGAGACACTGAATAATTGAACTACCTTGAATGTATAGTTCAATAAAYCCACAAATATTCAGATTACCCATACTCTTTTGCTTCCATGGGACTCTCATCTCTTATTTCTGGTTCAGATTTCACAGCTGGTCATCCGACCTTCCAGTTTAGAAGCTAAGTGTTAGGAGGTCACAAGATATTCAATGTCTTGAGCATCAGCAAGAGACATTCCAGTTGTCGGCAGAGAAATTATTCCAGTTCAGTGGAGCTGGATTCCAACAAATTCAGCATCACATGAAAAGTGAATGCTGCATGACAATGGATCATTATTTTTATATGATGTTGATTCTTGAACGAGAGTGTTTTTTTCCAAAGCCCTTTGCTAAAGGAACAGTAAGACCAAATGTAAAGTTGCATTGCTAAAGCCTTGTTGCTGGCCTACAACCTGTCAGCCCCTGCTGAAGCTGCCAAATGAGTCTCCAAAGAGCTATCTAGGATACTAAACTGCTTCATCAGTCCTGAGTACCTACAGCCCACTGCAGAAAAGGGTAAAGATACTGCAGTGAATTATGCTTCTTCACTAAAAAGAACACGAGCATTTGAAAAGCCTTTTCACACACCACAAACATGCTTTGCTTATGTCCTTCCTCAACKCCTAGTCTTCAGTACACCCAAGAACCTTAAGCACCCAGAAGCACAGTTAAATGAGCTCTACCCAAGCTTATCATGACTCACAGAAGAGCTATGAACAACTGATATCACCCTCAGTTCATAGAATCATAGAATCATAGAATGCCGAAGGTTGGAAGGGACTTCAGAGGCCATCTAGTCCAAACCCCTGCTCATGCAGGGTCACCTAGAGCACGTGGCACAGGGCTGTGTCTAAGAGGGTTTYAAAGATCTCCAAAGAAGGAGACTCCACAACCTCTCTGGGCAGCCTGTTCTAGTGCTTTGTCACCCTCACAGTGAAGAAATGCTTCCTTAAGTTCCTGTGGAACTTCCGATGCTTCAGTTTGAAGCCATTTCCTCTAGTCCTATCACTGTCCACCACTGAAAAGAGGCCGCCCCCCTCCTCCTCACTGCCTCCATTGAGGTATTTATACACGCTGGTCAGGTCGCCCCTCAGCCTCCTCTTCTCCAGGCTGAACAGGCCCAGCTCTCTCAGCCTTTGCTCATAKGGCAGATGTTCCAGGCCTCTGATCATCCTCRTAGCCCTGCGCTGGACTCTCTCCAGCAGCTCCACATCCYTCTTGTACTGGGGAGCCCAGAACTGGAYGCAGTACTCCASATGTGGCCTCACCAGGGCTGARWAGAGGGGGATGATCACTTCCCTCGACCTGCTGGAGACGCTTTTCTTAATGCATCCCAGGATCCCGTTGGCCTTCTTGGCCACCAGGGCACACTGCTACCTCATGGTCAACTTGTCGTCCACCATGACACCCAGGTCCCTCTCTGTGGGGCTGCAGTTGAATTAGTCAAGGCAACATTTGAAGAAAAAAATGCCGTAAAACATAATATAGTCCAAGAAACTTCAGAACATCCAAACTGGATATACCTATTGCCATAGCCAATTATCATGCAGTTCAAGGCTTGTTATAATTTGGATTCAGATTAGGACCAGCAGAACAGCAAATGAAAGATCCCGTAAAGTAGATACATAAATGTATTTCTCTTGACACTTCTGCAAACTTCAGTGCTTCAGTCTTTACTGAAAAAGGTGATAGAGGTCTTCTATAATTCACAGTAAAAAAGTAAATTATTCACATAAAAAAAAAAAAAGTCATATTCTTCCTTTCATTTCTGATCAAGTCTTTCTCTACAAGACCTTCCCTTGCTTTCCTTCAGCAGAGGTCCGAGGTCCAAGGTCCAGGTCTCTGATACTGCAAGCTATGCTACCGCTGCTGAAAGGGACACTGGATAGATGTAAATAGGTGATGGGAATGTKCATCTGTCTAAAGCTGAGCCCCAGAAAAAAAGAAGGGTCATGCATGTGAGCATCTACAGCCATAGAATGGCATGTCCTACTAAAACATATGCTTGAGAATCATCAAATCTTTTGACAGGCTAGGAACACTCATGGATTTCTGACTGATACAGATACAGATATTAAGCAGCTTCTACAGAATTTTATCAGATTTCTTTACATAGGAAATTCCAGTTCATTCTAAAACATAATTAGACAGTCATTAATAATGCTCTAATTTTTCTCACAGTAATAACCTGGTGTAATATAACTGGGCATGAAGCTTCCAACATTTCTAGAACTCCAGTGAGCACTTCACCTTCTCATTTGCAAATGTCTGATCAGAATAGCTAGTACCTCAGCTGCATTAGAAACTTTTCTTTCTTTTTTAAAACATAATAATCTAACCTGCATCTGGGATGTGCGGAGTCACTGACTTTAAAATGAGTCACATTCATCTAAAACCCAATATAATCCAGATTCAGACTCAGAAAAGGAAATGAAACCATGGATAGATGATCTCCACTTCTATCAGTAGATCAACCATATTTTTTCTCTTTCATAAAAAGTTAATCTCTATCTCATTTATTTATTTATTTATTTAYTTACCTCTTTCAGGACAGACACGTAGAGGAATTGAAAACTTTATAATGAACACCAAGATTTTCAATAATGCTATACTGGCCAATCTGAGCTCTACAAAGAGGAAGGCGATACTTTGTGCTACTTCCAAACAACCTCCCCTAGAGCAAAGACCATCTGAAATATTGCAAGCTTGTGCTCTAGGGAGAAGAAAAACAWCTTCAGTTTAATCTGTTTAATGCACAAAAATGCAAAAGTTCCAAGCTTCTGCTGCTGCAGAAGGGCTGACAGACAAAACTATCTGTATTTTCTATGCATCTAGAAAAAATATCTATGTTATCTATGTATCTATGACATAATACCTAGTAATTTTTTCAATGAACGCTGCTTGGAAGATAATGCAAAGTTCAKGGAGTACCAAAACTATATCCAAAAGTGTCATTCTACCCTAAGTGAGCATCCTTGTAGGTGTATGAGGCCTGCAGAGCTCAGAGATATTTACAAAAAGGAGAAATAGGGAATAGTCATTTTATTAACAGATACCACTGTGAAAACATAGTTAACAAACTTATCAAATGGGATGATGAGACTTTCACACAGACATTTCTCAGAACAAACTTTAATTGTAAGGCGAGCAGAGTGGAATTAATTAAGGCAAGATTCAATAATGATATCAATATCCATGTTAGGTATGCCAAGAAGTACATATATTAACTACAGTTTTTATTTCTAATTTAGAAAGTTTCATTTTTACTTATTTCATTTAAATATAATTAAGGAATAGAAATTAGCTACTAACTATCAACCTAAACAAATGAGGAAGAAAAAAAAAAGGAAAATATAGTGTAAATAAGTTTTGTAAATTCTCCTAAAATTTTTAATTTATCTTCGCTCTTTAATCACTGCTTTGATTAAAGCAACTTTGACTAGCAGTTCTTGCATTAACCCAGTACTTGGGATTTTAATATAGGAACTTCCAGCTCATCAGTAAACATGCAAACACATTTCTGATTAATTTATTAAGAGTTTACAAAAAAAAAAAAAATCCTTAGAATTTTCACAATATACACGTGCCTTATTACTGTTGTTTCAATTTTCTTCTGCTCTAAGCAAATTCTCCCATAAACAAAAGCTAATAAAACTGATTCAAGAGTTATAATCTGTACAWAACATTGTAAAAGCAGCAAAATAGGAGGCTTTGCAGCTGCCTTCACTTTAGTTAAAAGTATTTTTAATGACTTCATCCTTCATGTTTGCCCAAAGCACCCTGTGAAATAAACCTTTAACTCTTACATCGTTTCTGTCTTAAGGGTAATGAGCCATATGTGAAGACATCTGCAATGCATGAAAAAGAGTGATCATTAATTAGGGAKAAGACAGGACACTTTCTGATTGCAGATATGAGAAGAAAAACCTTCAAAAAGTTAATGAAGAAAGGAAATTTGTCCATTATTTTATATGGCATGATTTTTATTTCTTGCATATGCTGGGGAACAGAATTCCTATGCTGTGAGAGAGCAAGACACCAGAGAAGAGAATATCCAAAGGAATGGCATTCTGTGAAAAAGGCTAAGACAACAGCATATGTTGTTTGTATAGAAACCTCTCACTGACTTACCCAGAAAGTCTGGGAAAGTAAGACCTAAAAGCAGGACACAAATTTTAGGCTTAACCTCTTCTTTGCTTCACTCTAACTGACCTTAGCTTAGAAATTACAAGGTTAGGTGCCTCTTCATTTTTCTCTGCAACTAGAAGAACCCTTGGCATCTCCTCTCGAGTCTTGAACATCCATTTTGAGTCACCTTCAATTGCACCTTTGTGTGCCACCATCTGGTGTCTGACACACCATTCTGCAGGGACAGCACTACAGTGCCTTGAAGCATTAAAGCTGATATCTTCAGCTGAGTATTTGTTGTTTTGCTTAAATTTGTGTCAGCTAATGTTTTCTTCATAGAACAATTTTTTTTCCTTGGATTTTCTCCTTTTTAAAGAAAAGCAGCTGGAAGTATTCTGTTAAATAAGGAGCAAAATACTCTCACAGAATAGAGAAAGTAATTTACACAAAGATCTGTGAAGAATGATTCATGCTAGGCTGAGATAAGAGGAATGAATCACCACCTTGCTGATCTCTCTCCATTGATCATAAGGGAAATGAGACAGCTAGTTCAGAACAGATGCCTGACTTACAGACTCCTGAAGTTGGAAGACCATAACCCCTGTTAAGCTTGGAAGATGGTTTTTTAAGGACTGAAGTTCTACATTTTTGGAGATGTCTCCAAGCAAGAAGTGTACATTATGTCCAGGTGTTTTTTTCTAAAGTCTTTCTTGTCTTATAATGTATTCACCRAGCAGAAGTATATTTTCAGGAAAGCTGCACTGTTTATAGACTTGCAAATATGTTCTTTCAACCTTTTAAACAATTGCATACATAAATATCACTGATTTTACATGCTTTGTGCTCTATTTGCTCTGCTTCTATGAGCCTGTGGATCACATTTCCTAACTGATATGGAAACAAGCAAATTAAAACAATGAAAATAATATTTATATATAAGGCATATGAATTAACCAGTAACACCATCTTCCCTCCTACTGTGAGAGAAATCTCACTCCGTGAGGTACAATCATGCACAATGCATTTGGTACACAGGCACAGGAGCAAAAAGGCACAAACTGAACATAAGTCATCTTGAATTACCATGACAGTAAGTATGAATTTATAAAATTTGTTTTTCTATCACTTCTAAAAAATACAGCTGTTTCAAATCACGTCAGTTTGTACCACAGATCACAGGTGCTCTGTTCTGTCTATATGAGCTTCCAGGAGGTCAAACAGTTCATTTCTCAGTTAAAACCAACACTGCAAAGTATAGTTTCTTCTTATTTCATTTCTATTATATTGGCAAGCTACATGTATAATTATATACAATTTCTTGCTGTTTCATTGGCAGTTACCCATTTCAGAATTCAATGGTTCCCATGTGACACTGAAGACATTGCAGGGAAAGGATATGTAAAAGTTTATGAATACTTCCCTCTTGTATTACAAGAAAGAAGTACTTGCAAGTATTTCCAGGAGATCAGTGCTCTAAATTTGCAGTGAACACTACCTGTTTTCTAGGCCCAATTTCTAGATATCTATTGAAATGGAAGATATGGGCTTCATAACCAAGTATTCTGTTTTTTCTCAAAAATAATATGCTCAGATGAGTAACCTGGCCCTGTGCATTTGGTCTGTTTTCCAGGTAAGCTTACATCTGAAAGAATAGTAAACACTAAATGAATAATTAGGTGCATTCTGGCAGTTTCTGGAGTGTAAGTTTTTGGCAAGTGGAGACAGCATCTGAACACTTCTACCATATCCAAGCCAGAGTTACGATTGATGGATGGACATGACCTGCAGAAGTTAGACAGAATACTTGAAACAAAAACGAAGCATCAAGAGAAATCCTCAAGAGGCTCTAACTCCTCCCGATGTTGTTAAGTCCTGTAACTAGATGGTCACTACTAGATTGTTCAGAAACGAAGTGGTCTGCTCAATATGCACCACCTTTCTCCAGCAGATGAGGATAATAAAGAGATTAAGGAAGGAGAACAACAGGAAAAAAATATCAGTGCTTAAGGCATTAGATCTCCTAATGTTTTCTTTTCTAAAACAGCAGACATGGTAGCAACACCCATAACATATCAGCTCTTCAGTGGACTGCATTCATCATGAAACAAGTCTGCAAGTCTGTACTGCTGTTTTTGAAGTGCTCGGTTGCTGAAAGCAGCAAATAAAATGCTTGTAGCATATTGAGAAAAACTGCTGTATACTTAAATGATGTTAACGCTATACTCTAAGAAAGTAAACACAATTGTACTGTACAATATTGACATCCAAGTGATGTACATAGAGGAAATCACTGCTATTAGACATAGTGATACACCTGAGTTGACACTTGGAATTAATAACACACACAGAAATTAAATATCATCCTTCAGCTATTATGAAAGATTGYTTTAAATGTGGTGTGATGTTAAGCTCAAAACAACATGGCAAAAACAGCTGGGCAAATTCTGATTTTTATGAGGAAAATATGTTTCCTTCTACTTGAAACATTCATGGATCTTAGCCCAGCCTTCAGTGACAGATGACGATGACACAAAAACTGCAGCTGACAGGAATTCTCCTAATAAAAAATCCTATGACTAAGATACTCATCCTGCCTATACTTATTTGTAGCCTGAGCTTATAATAGACAAACATTTTGATGCTTTTAGCATCAAGGCCCAAATTTAGCTGAGGGGGCTTTTGGTTTTCAATAGCACAGTCTGTTTTGGCATTTTCCTGCATGTGTTACTATAGACAGCTAAAGCCAAGTTATTATTTGCAGGGACAGGAGATAAGAAGTCGTTGATTTTCAGTCTAGAGATTGCAAGCCTGGAAACATCAATAGAAGCAGGACTGTAAACCTGAAAAGAGGGTCAAAAGCAGAAAATTTGGGGGGTTARCCTTGAATCTGCCTCATAAGAAAGCTCCCTTTGTCACACATTTGGAACGTATTTACACCTTCCAAAAATCTTTTTTAAAGGAACTCATCATATTTACCATCACACCTCTGGAGAAACAAGCTCCTGAAGGCAAGTATCCCTGACWCTCATCCTATTCAGAATTGAGTCCTTGTATTTCAAATAAAGCTACCCTGGATGCACACTGCTGAAAACAGGGTTGATCTTAATAGGATAATTCATCGTACATGTCCAAAGAAGGAGACATCTCCAGTTTACCCCTCTTTCTGAGCAATGAAGGGCAACAGGCATAAAGCACAGTCCATCTGACCTCTTTTAGGTGGCTACCTCAGATCAGGAGGTGAGAGGCTCAGAAGGTCATTCTCTCCCGCCTGTGAGGGGTGCTGAGGGTGACTATGATAGGAGTGAAGCTGCTTTTTTTCAAGGTGAATCACCTCATGCCTTTTTCATGTTTTTTCATGTTTTCTGTTAATTGCAGAGAAGCCAGGGTAGGTAGCAGTTTGTATAACCTTTCAGACACCGTAATGTCTATCTAGACCAATTCCTCCTCACGGTCTAGAGATCACACTTTTTGTTGATTCATCTGTAATGGGTGGCTGTCATTGACTGTACCTTTAATGTTCTTATCCTAATGGCAGGCAATTAAGGACAATATTTTTTGAGAGAGTCCCCTGAGGAGTCGGATTATAGCTTAAAAAAGGATGAATTTTCATCCAGTGATTGTGAAATGCCACAGATTAGGAGTAAAAAAAAATAATAGAAAAAAAGGAGTGACCAAAGTGATCTGGGAAATCCTGGCCTCAAATATAACTGTAGAATTTGATTCTGTTTTTATTGTTTTGCTGTAATGATACATCTGTATAAATGCTGCTCTGTATAGGTACGTTTCAAACACACAGCTAAGCTTTATGGCCCTAATTCTGGACCTAAATTGCTTATTACCAAAATGCACAGTCTGTGCTTATAGGAGGGCMATGTTCATCAGAAAAACATGAGATTTTTAACATTCAGGGCAGAAAGGTACCCATGAAAATATGATTATGTGTTTATTCGCTCTACCATTTTCTGAAGGGATAAAATCTTTGGTCCCACTCCTTGTATAACTGGTTCCACTTCCATGCACACACCACCGAATCTGAGAAGTTATTTAGTACAGAACGGTTCAAGTCACAGCTTCAAATTTTACTCTGTTCCCTTTATGCTAGCTATTATCAAACATGCCTTTTTGCGAATTAACAGGGGCCAATTAGCAGGAGTTTCAGATAAGCCTTTATGTGTTTGATTGTATGGCAAAGAAATTAAATGACTGATGTTTTATCTTGAAGTTATAAAACCAAAATAACTAACTGGTATAATAAAAGCACGGACCTATCCTCACAAGGACTGACATATTCAGAATGTGATTGTAATTAATGTTTAAATGGTTGGAAGTTAAGGCAAAGAACTTAGATAGCAGTTTGCTGGTACTGCAGCAGTCCTTTCATCACATCTGTCTAATATRTCTGCTGTGAATACAAAACAATACTGATTAGAGGTACATAAATGAAAAAAATTACAGAAACGGTTACAAGATTTTCCTTTTCATTTTTAAATACATTATCTTGAAAATGGTTTATTATTTAATACCTGCCTTTGTGTAACTGCTTGCAAAATCGACATACAATGGTGACTATGAGGACGCCCACAGAAGCAGTCTAAAACCAAAAGACTGTACAGAAACATCTTCATCTTCTAAAAGTTCATYGCCATTGCTGTATGCAGTGTGTTTACTCCTACAAACAGCTGTGCTGATTTATCTTTCACTACTTTATATTCACTGTTCTATAACCTACGTGTGAAATAGAATATGCATTTTTTAGGCAGAGGCTACCTGAGTAGTCTTCACAGACCACAGATTTTGGGACTGGCTCAAGAGGACAATTCTAATGGGTTGATTTTCTACTCATCTATTGTTGTTCATCTTTGAGTTTAGAGGAGATCTTTTGTCCCTTGCAAACCCTGGCAGTTTCTTCATCTCACCTCAAGCATCCAGAAAGGAAAAAAGCAGAGTAGTATAAAAACATCCAGACCTTTATAATTCATGCTGTAGAGATCTTCGTCATATTATCTTTATGGACAGTTTCATGTGGAAGATGGATTGTTAAACACATTTTTCTAGCAGAAATGACTGCTACTGCAAAGGGAAAACTTTACAAAACACACACACAAAAAAAATCAAAACAAAAACACATCAAAAAGACAAAAACTCATCAAATAGAAAAACACCAAGAAATGCAATGTAGCTAACTAGAGATCTGTAACAGTCTATGAGAAAAGACAGTAAGTGTTCGAGTTTCAAAATACAGAATTTTACAACTTTAAACTAGAGGACAAATTCAGACASAAAAAGCGTTTTAAAGGTCAGGATCATGAAACCCTAGAAGAGTTGGCTGAGGAGGCTATGAAATTCCCATCACSAAAGGTCTTACAGAAGAGGACATCTCTCAAGAAGTTCATAAGTATTGCTGATCCTGCCTTCATTGTCTTATGATCTCTTCTAAGCTATTTTATAAGATTTTATACAGCACTGAATTTCTTTACACATCCACGCACAGGCACTCACCACAACCACACACATTTAAATAGYACAAAAATTAATAACAGAAGAACCATCATGGCTTAAGAATTGATAAAGATTTATTTCAACATAATTATTAAGTAGACGGAGGTACTAAAAATGTAATCCTGAATCAGGAAATTAAATCATCTTTAGAAATGACTAGATCAACCAAGTAATTACAATGGAAACACCTTCTATTTGCTTTTAAACAATGTAAAAATCCAAAAAAAAAAAAAAAAAAAAAAAAAAAAAAAAAAAGACTTCGAGAAAATTAAATAAGCTGAAGAAAAACAAAAACAAAAGGAGAAAGGAAAGCAGCACTCTCACTAAGTCCACAGGCTTTGGATGATGCTTGTCCACTTGCTTTCCTTTCAGAACCATGTGTTTACATGCAAACTCTATGCTGAAAATGGTCTTTGGCCATCACTTATTTCCAAGTAATATTCCCAACCATGAAGTACAGGCCAAAGCTCTGCAAATGACTATGCTAACATTTTAACATCTAAAGCTTTCAAGCTCCAGTGCCCAGGAACTTTTTCTGGTAAAGTTTATTTCGCAGATATAAACACAGCCAGTGGTAGCAGTGRCCGTAAGTAGAAAGTAATTCCCAAATTGCTCTGGATTTAAGGTATTCTACAAGAATAAATGTATGGCATCAGCACTTACTGACCCCACCAAGCCTAGACAGCAGAAATACTACTTGCTATCTCTTCCCATGTCCCAGGGAGTGCCATTACCAAAGAGATCCTTTAATTGTATTTATAAACAAATCATACTGAAAGCTGTGGTTTGGGTCTCCTCTCCTGTTAGTCATGCACTTTCAGTACCATATAAGCCAACATAATAAGACATCTTTGTATTCAGAATTGTAGCAAAGTCAGTGAAGATAAAGGCAAAGGAACAAGCCCTCTTAGCYTGCAGCTCCCCAGTCCTGCCCTTCACAACTGAAGCTACTGGACTTCTCTCTTCAGCAGCATTAGTCTCACTGTCTTTCCAAAAGACCTRAAAGAATAATGCTTTACATTCAAGTAGTCAGAAGTTCAAATCCCAGGAAATCTGTCATGCAGTCAGTGACTATTTTCTTCCTATAGCTTGCAGTGACACAGAACTCAGAAAGAAAAATTACAAGGGAAAAATTTCCATGGAAAGTGAAGCCATGCTGCATCGTCTAATGAGAACACAGGCTTTATTCTGATAAAGGTTCTTTGTGCTGCTCTTTTAATAAGRGAGACCATGCCAGTTTCTTTGTACACATGGCAGATCAGAGGGGGCTTTTATAATGCAAAGCTTAGAGTAGCTGCTGAACATAGCTGGCATTGCTCTGAATTTGCACTACCTACTGTTCCTCTTCATCTCAATCAAAGAGAATAGCTCTTAACAAAGATTAATGAAAATCATTATTAAGGTGATTATTTGCAGATATTTTTTTCCTTTCAGTGTCTAAGGTATTCAAAAAACTGTTTATGAGTGAATGCTATTTTCATTAATGCCCCCCTCCCGCCCCCTTTTTTTTAGATTAGAAAGCAGCCATTGAATTAAAGGTACAAATGCTGGCATCCTGGTACAATTGTTATTTCATTCTTCTTCTCGAAGGAAGGAGATAAAATCAACTAAAACATTTCTTAATTCCAGGCAGAAATGAGTCACAGGATCTCTCTGA
Source organism: Nothoprocta perdicaria (assembly GCF_003342845.1). Classification (NCBI taxonomy): domain Eukaryota; kingdom Metazoa; phylum Chordata; class Aves; order Tinamiformes; family Tinamidae; genus Nothoprocta; species Nothoprocta perdicaria. The sequence continues at coordinate 51,392 of NW_020455684.1, forward strand.
AGTGTTTGTGAATGACACATCTATTGAAACTAATAAAATTTGCTAGCATTTGACTGAAATATCCACAAGACGGTGTATGATGTTTGTGTAATACCTCACATCACAGCAAAGGGCCTGGGAGGTCCTTTAATCAAATTTTTCCATAAGGCAAGTATTCACAGTTTCACTGTTGTAAGGGAGGGCTGCACATTTTAATGTATACCAAAAGAAAGTTTGCCATTCCTTGAGCATTCRGTCGCTCACTTGCCAGACATATGGCTCCAAAAATGATTTGAAAGCTCTTTCCTTCCTTCCTTTCTGTGGTGGTAAGGAATGTCAAGTCTCAAATGATCTGCCAAGCCCATAACCTCCTCTCATCTCTAATTTAATGTCCACAATCACTGCTGAGGTAATTATAGATGAAATATATCCTACCTGATTTTAGGTATTATTCTATATATCTGTGCTAGTCGCTCTAGGCTCCACTTCACCCAGTCAAAGAAAATGTGAATTATCTCATGTGATTTAGATAGATATTTTAGGATTATCTTGTCCACAAATTCCTCTTTCATTCCTTTGAGACTTTGCAGACATCTAAAATCTGAAAAGATGAATCATGCCATATTTCTCCTAATCTTGCATGCAAGATGCATGACAAGGGCCCTGAATGCATTTCGGAATGACCTCTATACACAGGGTCTGGTGAGATTCTGAAAGATGTTAGGAAAGAGGATACATCAGGAAATACACTACTTCCAAAAGGAATAGTTACACAATCTAATTTGAATGTTCTTGCCGCTTCATCTCAAGCCCTCATTCTTGTCTCTGTTGGAATTTGGATGAATAAAATTCCTCCAGATTGTCCAAATATTGCTAACAAAAATATGACCTGTAGTAAAAAATTTCTTCAATGCACTTCAACTAGTGGACAGTAGGCTATGTTATCTAGCAGGTATATTATTGGCCTTTGACAGCCTCATGTGAATGAAACCAGCAAATAAAGATCAGGATTATAATAGTCTTCAGGCTATCATATTAATATAATGCAKCTGAAACAGAAATAAAACCCTTGCCTAGTAGAAAACAAGTGTGTAATGGAAAAAAAAAATGCTATTGATGCATAGAATAGCCAGTCTGAAGTTAATTATTAAGAAACTGAAGAGGTGCCTTTCACTTCGCTTACAGCAAATTTTCTATTGAATGTAACATACTGACTAATATCAGCTAATACAGGCAATCTTGATCCAGCAGGCTCTTAGTCAGTGCCTGGGGAAAGGCTCCAGATTATGACTTTGTTTTCATTTACTTGTTTTCCATTATATAACAACAAACGTAGTGTAATAATGTGATTTTTTTTCAGAAACCACAATTTTCAGTGGAATCCATTGCAAATTAAATGTGTCACTGTATATAAGTAGGACACTKTAAGTGCTAACAAAGTATCTCCAGATTTGTTCTTTGTAATGTTAGTCTTATGTAATTTTACAATATTACTGCATATTACTAAGTGACAGCCAAACGATAATGGAAATAATAAATTGCAATACTTATAAAAGATGGGACGACTGAGCAGGATTTGGGTTTATATTTCCAGAGAAGCCGTGAAATATCTGAGGGAATATGACAAGAAATTAATCAAAATATAAACTACAGAACTAAGCAAGTCTATATATTCTTTTAAAGCTTAAGCCAAAATCCATCAGAACTCAACAGCAGACTTTCTATTGACTCCAGAAGGTTCTGGAAGCAGACCAAAAAGCAAATTTTGGGCAAAACTATACGGTTTGGTATAAAGTGGTGTTGCAGGTTAAAAGTATGTGTGTTTGGCGGGGGGGGAGAGCAAGGAGAGGAGATATCAAATACTGTGTTAGCTGTATGGCCGGCTCTAGCAATATAGGATTCACGAACAGGATTTGATTGCAGGTCCAACCACCTTCCTAGGAGTGAATCAAGTTCACGAGTAGTGTTATCAACTATATGCCCAACTCTGGCAGTATTGGATTCACTAACAGTCTGTCAACTGTTGCTCCAATCACCTTCCAAATAAGTAGCTGAGTTCACAAATAGCATGATTTATTCAAATACAACATTTCCAAAGCAGGTTTCAGATGTCAGTACAGGAAATTCTCTACATTCTGCATGAGATTTTTAACTAGCTCTGATGTAYAAATGTAGGGTCATCACTCACCGCAAAAGATGAGAGASGGCTCTCAGTCTCAAGTCTCCTCAGACAGCATCTCAACTTGAGGGGAAAAAAGCTGACTGACCCAGAAGTTACGATGGAATCTTTCCTCCCAAGTTCTTTCCTCCTTAACTCATACGTTTTCTTTACATTCAATTGGAGCTTGAGTGGCTCTAGTCATGCTTACTATTCTTATTGATGGGTGAAAAAGTTTCTTGCTTTCATTTAAAGATATCGTTCATCAAAAATCTAGAGCGCATGCTCAGTAAGGAGTGGTCTTACCTCAGAGGCAGGTAACTTGGGATGGGGGTGTATTTTGGCATTATAATGAGTTTATAATGAGCAAAGTTCAAGCAAAGTTCATCCAAAAGGAGTGATTTGCCACCCTTGCTGGCTCAGCACCAGTCATCTTATTGTGTATCTCCCTTTGGGCAGCTACTATATGGCTTATCAGCAGCATAGCACATAGAGTACAACAGAATTTGGCCACGCTCGTCTTCACTTCAGTCCACCCTCCATTACTCCTCTTTGCAGCTGCGAGGATGGCAGATTGTGCTGCCTAGGGAACCAMGGAGGAGCAGAGCACATGCAAAACAGACCATCCTGGAAGCGGGAACTGTGTATCACTTCCAAGCAAGCCTCTGTAATGCCAAAACTTCTGTTAGGCCTTAGCTTTTTCTCTAAATTCCTCCTTTTCAAGCAACTCTTTCACAAGTGGGATAAGGATTTAAGTTGGAATAACAAATATGCTCATTTATTTTCAATAAAAGCACTTGCCTGTGTGCAACTTACTATGCTATATTTTGTCTCAGCGTTTTATCTTTTCTAGTATAAACTGAACAAGACAAAAATTTTTAAAATAGCAAAATACTGGCCAAGTAAATACTGACTACATAAATTTTGGAGTAGAAGCTCACTATGTGTCCTCGCAGCTGTGTATTTCTGTGAGAATGCCCTTGAGTAAAAACAGGCTTTTCTTAAGCAAAGTGAGACTGCATTGTTTTATTGTGTAAATATGACCAAAACAATAAAGAATCACAGCATTTCTCATCAATGTGGAGAAAAAAAAAGCTTGTATTTCCATACCAGCCTTGCCACCTGCAACTTTCCAATAACTCCATACAGATTTGTGAAAACTTTGATGATCCTCTGGCATCCTTTGCAAAARGAGATTATCTAGAGAAGTAGAAGGGCCCAAGATTATTTTTTTCCATGTCACTAACCACGATGGGGAAAACTTGTGGAAGAAAAAATTTCTTTTCCTGTCCCAGGAAAGAAATAGTAGAAATGCCATCTGGGTGTCAGCCATGGAAGTCTTTCAAGAAAATGACTATTGCTATTTTTTTATTGTTTATTTATTTATTAGCAAAACCAGAATCACAGAATGGTTGAGATTGGAAGGGACTTCTAGAGATCATCTAGTCTAACCCCCCCTGCTCCAGCAGGGACACCTAGAGCATCAGGCACAGGGTGGCAACCAGGAGGGTTTGGAAGACCTCCATAGAAGGAGGCTCCACAACTTCTCTGGGGAGCCTGTTCCAAAATGCTGCATTCCAGGTCTTAGACATAACTGACTTTAAATCCTAACCGATGCTTTGTGCATCAGGGTAATAATTCTAGCACTGAAGTACATGGTGCAAACTTTGTGAAGATTATTTTATTTTATTTTATTTTATTTTATTTTATTTTATTTTATTTTATTTTATTTTATTTCCTTTTACCGAAGTTATCAGGAACTGAAATCCTTGCTGTGCACAGAACAAACACGGCAAAGCCAGCTGCGGTAACAGCTCTCCTACCTGTCTCAGCACCAGAGATCCCAGCGCCAGTCGTCTGCTCAGTCTTCCCTCTCTGTGCCAATGAGTCAGCGCTTTCCCCCACTGTTAGCAACTTCCTCTAACAGCAGGCCTGAGATGAGGTYGCTTGTCCAGCATGGAGGATATAATTTGAACCATTCCCTACCTCTCACTCAAAACAGCACGTAAGAGCAGAGAGTAGAACATTAATTTCAAATTAATGCCACATGTGAGCTAGCTCAGCTTTCCCCTGGGATCCAGAGCCCAGGGGTTCTTCAGACTCTTCAGACTCTTCAGACTCTTCAAAGCTTTTCAGGCAAAGCCTTTTTTTTTTTTTTTTTTTTTTTTTTTAAGTTTTTGCAAACTATGTGAACAAAGACAATCTCAGACAAACAACAGTAAACATCAGAAGAGAATTGTTCTGAGATATGCCACAAGCAAATCGGAAGTACTATGAATGTGTGTACATATAAAGAAACAATATGAGGACTTGAAGGGAGAGTTTGCTGTACAAACATTTTTCTTGTTATTCAGTCTAAATAACTAGGCAACATGTATTCAGAAAGGGGCTTTGCCTTGTAAGGATTAGAAAGAGGCAGCCTAAGTCTATCCATCATTTCACAGAATCACAGAATTATTGAGGTTGGAAGGGACCTGTATTTAGAGATCATCCAGTCCAACCCCCTTGCACATGCAGGGTCACCTACAGCATGTGGCACAGAGCTGCATCCAAGCGGGTTTTGAAGATCTGCAAAGAAGGAGACTCCACAACCCTTCTGGGCAGCTTGTTCCAGTGCTCTGTCACCCTCACTGTCAAGAATTTCTTCCTTAAGTTCCTGTGGAACTTTTGATGCTTCAGTTTGTGGCCATTTCCTCTAGTTCTATCAGTGGCCACCACTGAAAAGAGGCGGCCCCATCCTCCTTACTCCCTCCCTTGACCTATTTACATACAATACACTGATCACATCCTCCCTCGGCCTCCACCAGGCCTAACAGGCCCGTCTTTCTCAGCCTTTACTCATAGGGCAGATGTTCCAGGCCCCTGATCATCCTCGTAGCCCTGCGCTGGACTCTCTGCAGCAGCTCCACATCCCTCTTGTACTGGGGAGCCCAGAACGGCACACAGTACTCCAGATGTGGCCTTACTGGGGCTGTGTATAGGGGGACAATCACCTCCCTCAACCTGCTGGAGATACTCTTCTTACCCCAAGTTCCTGTTGGCCTCCTTAGCCGTGAGGGCACACTGCTGCCTCGTCGTCAACTTGTCATGCAGCATGATGCCCAGGTGCCTCTCTGCAGAGCTGCTCTCTAGAAAGAGAATTTAGGGTAAAGATGAGAGGAAAAAAAATTCCAAGAGCTCCAGTGACACATCTAGATGGCACAAGAAAGGAAAATATTACAGATCTCCAAAGTAGCATAGAGCAAGCTGAGAGAACCAAACTGCAGAGCTATGCAGTGGCATGAGACTCAAAGGCATGCAAAGGCATGATACCCAAGGCACTATGTTAGCATACTACTATGTCCAAGTTTATTTGATGTGGGAGGATAATTTAGCTAACTACCTAATTCCAGAAAYAGAACAATCTACATTTCACTGCACCCATAAATGTTTAGGTTCTAATCCCACTTTTCAAGTGATTGGGAGATGTAGAGGCATTAGCCACTGATGTGATTTTGAAAGTTTTGGCAGACCTTTAAGGAAACCATCCTGGCCACCTTGAGTGGACATGTACTGAAGTAACATACTGGAGGTAAGGGAGTGACAGCMTTCTTATTTTAGAGGGTATGCTGAGATCCAGTCCCCATGAGAACAGACTCTTGGGGTCAAAGAATTTGACTTTTTRAAGAATTTTGAATTACTTCAAAAGAAATGAGTCTTCCTACTTCAAACAGCAGCCTAAAGGAATTACAGTACACAGGATCTATTTAAACTATATTGTTAGGGATTTCCTTTAGAAGTTTTCTCTTTTGTGTGTGTGTGTTTTTGTTTTATTTTTGGTTTTTTTTAATATACTCAGTATTCATAGAAATGAGTTCTACTCTTAAAAAAAAAAAGGTAGCATGTGGGGGAGGTATAAATAATAGTCCTATAGGGATAGGACTGATGCATAAACAACTTCTCACATCCATGGAGACAAAAGTACTATTTTCTGAATGCCACTCACAGGCTTAGTGAGGGATCTATCCTCCTGGGGTGCATCTTTTTGATAATTTTACCTTAGTTTAAGTACTTATACTCTACACACTACAGTATACTACTCTAGTATTACTCTAGTAGTTTTATTCTATTTACTCAAGTACTGTCAGACAGGCAGATTTGTTTCGTTCAGGACATCACTTGTAACTTGGTAGGAGTTTTCAGTGACAGTTTCCTTGTTGGAGCTGTATGTGATCTCTGTGACATCTTGCTTACCAGATCTTCTTCTAGCTCTTTACTATCAGTCTGTGAAGCTCCTCAGTAAACAAGAGCCAGGACTGAAAGAAGCAGATACCTAATATTAGGCATTTTAATCCTTATTTAGCTTTGTTAAATGCTTGAATCAACCTTAGGGAGGTCTGTCAAGAACTTGACATTCTCAATAAGCCGATCTTTTRTTTATGTGCCAAAATAGATAACTATGAATGTTTTATATCATTTACTTGTTGTTTGCATAGTTATTTTGATAAACAGGTAAATGTATACATGTGGTTTGAGCTGATTCTCAGTTTTTACACCTTTAAATACACATTTCGTTCACAAAAAGGGAGAGCAAAGAAAACAATGGAAGGAAGCCAGTGAGCATCACCAGAAACATGAGGATGAAACTCTCCTTCTGTTTTGGGATAGGCTGTTTAGAATATTTTTTTTTCTTGAAATAATACTTTATAAATCAGTAAGTGGTTTTTGAGTGAGCTCTGAAGGCACTGCAGATTGCACATTTAAGTAACTGCGAGGAAGATATTTCATATAAGAAAGAGCAAATCCTTGCCAGTACGGATAACATAAATATGTTTAGCCATATCATATCCTATCATACCTCTAATCACCACCCCACAATTCAATAATTTTGAATTATTTAAATTAATCATGAATAATTATCAAATTCCACAATCAATAATCTGGAAGAAAGCCTGTTCAAAGGGTTTCAGGTTAAAACATACTTTAAAATGTTGCAGATACACAAAACATAAGTCTACCTTGCTTCCATTTGAAAGGTAAAAAAGGTTCAAAGGTCAATAAATGGGGGAAAAAAAGATTTGAAATTAGTTTCAAAATCCCTAATGAATTTTTCAGACCTGCAGAACTTCTCCTCTTCAGTTATTGTTAGAGTGCAATTTCTGGTTCAAAATCTTAGCTGACACTTAATGTGATAGCATTTTCTATACACAAAATGAAACATGTACTCTGAAAAATTTATTTCCAGTGAAAAGAATCAACAAGAGTTGCAAAAAGAGTCTCTGTAATGCATGTCTCTGTGTGCTGCAGTAATTCTGAAAGAAAATAGTACTTGACTTTCACAGAAAGATGGAGTGCACTGACACATTAAAGAATCATAGAGAAGTTGGTTCAAAATATCTGCAAACAAACAATCTTTTAATTAAGGGCAAGTGGTGGATCCCTGCATGTGTGATTTTAGGTACATAATACAATATCAGCATTCACAAAATAAATAGCAACTTTAGCTTTGGTATAATGGTTTCTTATAAAGTCCTCAGAAAGATACCATGCTTCAGTTTTGTTCCGTGATATTGTTAGTGTGCAAGATACTTTCATGTTTCAACAAGTTACTTTTGAATTATAGCATTCAGTCTTCTTATTATCAAAATATATCCTAGTCAATCACAGTCAGAATCTAACCAATTATATTATGTCAGGGACTGTACAAATGCAAAACAATCACAGTCAATATGACAAAATGTTCAGCCGGAGTAGGTGGAATAGAGAAAAACATAACTACCTAAGCAGAGAGAGCAATACAAAACCCAACATATTGAGAATTGTAATAAGGATTATGTTATTGTTGATTCTTTTGTCYAGGTTTGTTTTTCTGGGCTGTCTAAATGAAAGCAGAAGGAAGTATAACAAATGTTTGAGAATAAGGCAAACACAGATAGATATAATGAAGCCACATGAATGAAGAGACTGGTTGATAGAAACTTGACACATACTCAGCTAGAAAGAGAACTGTGCATAGTTCTGGGTTYCCCAGTACAAGAGGGACATTTCTTCTAGAGAAATTCCAGTGTAAAGCAACAAAGATGATTAAAGGAATCAAACATCTATCTTATGAAGAAAGACTAATTGAGCTAGACCTATTTAGCCTACAGAAGAGAAGACTGAGAGGGAATCTGATCAATATGTAAAAATATCTGAGCATAAAATGTAAAGAAGATGGGGCCAAACTCTTCTTGGTGGTGGCCAGTGACATGACATGGGGTAATGGGTACAAAGTGAAGTACGGGAAGCTCCATCTGCATGTAAGGAAGAACTTATTTCCTGTGATGGTGATGGAGCACTGGAAGAGGCTACCCAGAGAAATTTTGGAGGCACCTTCTTTGGAGATCTTCCAAACCTGCCTGGATTCAAAGTGCCACATGCCCTAGATATTCCTGCTTGAGCGGGGAGGTTGGACTAGACCATCTCTAGAAGTCCCTTCCAACCTCAACTATTGTGTGAATTGATAATCTAAATGAAAGGAAATACCATTGTGATGCTTGTCACTGCTTCTACAGCTGCTCCTCCTATTTGCAACTACTATAGTAGTAATAGTAATAATAATAGTAAAAATAGTAAARATAATAATAGTAATAATTTGGGRACCATCTCTAGGCCTGTCAAGGAAAAGAAAGTGATCAGGAGTAGTCAGCATGGATTCACCAAGGGGAAGTCACTTTTGACAAACCTGATGGCCTTCTACAAGTGGAGAACTGGCTAGATGGGTGATGGGAAAGCCATGGATGTTTTCTACCTTCACTTCAGCAGTCTGAACAGTCTCCCATAACATCCTCATAGGAAAGCTCCAGGAGTGTGACAGTGATTGAGTGGATTGAGAACTGGCTGGATGGCAAAGCTCAGAGTGTTAGATTAATGGGGCCAAGCCTAGTTGGAGACCTGTAGCCAGTGATGTCCCCCAGGTGTCAGTACTGGGCCCAGTGCTGTTCAGCTTGTTCATCAGTGACTTGGACAAGGGCACTGAGGGCACCCTGAGCAAGTTTGTGGATGATACCAAGCTGGGTGGAGTAGTTGACGCTCTGGAAGGCTGTGCTGCCATTCAGAGGGACCTGGACAGGCTGGAGAGTTGGGCAGAGAGGAACCTCCTGAGGTTGAAGAAGGACAAGTGCAGGGTCCTGCACCTGGGGAGGAGTAACCCCAGGCACAGTACAGATTAGGGGTTGACCTGCTGGAAATCAGCTCCTCAGAGAAGGATTTGGTATTGCGTTTGACGACAAATTAACCATGAGTTATCAAGGCACCCTTGTGACCAAGACAGCCAAAGGGATCCTGGTCTGCATCGGGAGGAGTATTGCCAGGTCAAGGGAGGGGATCCTGTCCCTCTATTCAGCTCTGGCGAGGCCGCACCTGGAGTACTGTGTACAGTTCTGGGCTCCCCAGTATGAGGGACATGGAGCTTCTAGAGAGGGTCCAGCAGAGAGAAACAAAGATGATTAAAGGACTGAAACATCTCTTGCATGAGGAGAGACTGAGTGAGCTTAACATATTTAGTCTGGAGAAGACTGAGAGGAGATCTGCTCAATATGTATAAATACCTGAAGGGGGAATGTAGTTAGGGACGGTCAGACATTTCTTGGTGGTGGCACTGATAGGACAAGGGTAATGAGTACAAGTTGAAACACAAGAAGTTCCATCTCCACATGAGGAAGAACTTCTTTGCTGTGAGAGTGACAGGGCCCAGGAACAGGCTGCCCAGGGAAGTTGTGAAGTCTCCTCTGAAGGTCTTCCAAACCTCCTTGGATGCCAGCCATGCCACATGCTCTAGTTGTCCCTGCTTAATCAGGGCAATTAGACTAGATGATCTCTGGAGATCCCTTCCAACCTTAACTATTCTGTGATTCTGTAATACTAGTAATGTTGTAGTAATAGYGGTTGTAGTAGTAGTAGCAGTAGTAGAAGGACTATATTAATGTCATAAGTGTAAACTACTCCTGGAAAGAAAAAATATATGTCATAGTTTGTTTCCCCCCTAGATTCGATACGATGTTATGGACTGCTTGCATTCATGCAAAATGCAAGGAATCCTCTCAGCAACAAATTGTACATGGCAAGGCATTTCAGGAAAGGCACTGTGAATTTTTTTTCATTCTGCCAATATTCCCATCGTGCTCTGCATGGGATACTAATACACCTCACATCAAGCAGCTCTGACTCAGACAGGAAAGGTCAAAAAGTCCTCCTGTGTTAGAAATACTGTGTTTGTAATGCTGAGTTGCCTGAGATAGTTGAGAAATTATTCCTGTTGTCCAGCTGAATGCTAACAATAGTCTAGGTAAGACTTGCCAATGGAAGACTGTTTTCCTAAACTGACAGCTATGTCACCTATTCTTAGCTGAATTTTTTCAGTTTACTGGAAGAAACTCCAGAACTTGAAATAAAGCCACTGTTCCTGTGTTGGGACACTAGTCATTGTGAGTCTGAACTAGAACTCAGACATATGTCTACTGCCAAAAGAATGGGACACTTATCTTCAAGATCTCAAAATAACTCTGAGAACTAGACTACCAATAAGAAGAGAAAGCAATATTGATTAGTTGTATTAAGGCAAAATATTAAAAAATCAATAGTTGTATTTGAAAATAGAAAAAAAAAAATCATTATGAATCCTCCTACTCCTGGGTATACTCCACAGACTTTTTGTTCATTTGGAAAATTCTAAATAGTTCACAAATTTGCAAGCAGGGTTGTTTTCTGTAGTTCTGTAGAGATGGTGAGCTCTGCTTCCTTCAAATACATTGATGGGAAAACAAGATTGCTGTTGATTCATTTGGAATTTACTTCTCAGCCCTTTAGTATCTCCTGTAATATGCAAATGTGATACTTACTTGAGATACACATCTTTAACACTTCTCCTAGAAAACTCTTGACTAGCTTTTCTTAGCAGATAAAGATGTTTAAGGAATGCTGATGTCCCTTTGGGAATCCTGCTGCTCTTGAACTATTGGACATTCATTAAAAGTGCAAGGAAGTGATCTGAAAACAAATAAAAGGAGATATTTATATATTTCTAGAATTTCTTACTGCAGGAGGTGGTAAAGACAGACACTATTTGCAGGTTCATAAAGGATTTACTGTCATTGCAAGGAAAATATGAGGAAAATGGACTAAATCTCCCATGTCTCTTATGTACAGCTTACCTGGCAAAATCGACTCACTGGCTGAGCATTTTCCCTGCCTTATGAGTAGCTCGATGTTTTCTAAAAAGGAAAGCAAGTCCTACAAACACGCATGATGACTACAAACATGCATGTCTTTATTTTATCACTGAAGAAGTCATCTCTGAAACCAGGAAGGATTGGTTTGAATTTTACTATATAACACTTTGTAACATGTGTATTAGAGATCGTTTTTTACAAGCATAGAAAGAACAGCAATGAAAGTATCTCCTAACTATTTTGTGAAAAAGACTAGACAATCTTTCAGCTATGAAAAACTGGGGACATTTTGGGAGACTGATACTTAAGCCTGGCTTGCAGTAGGACACTGCCATAGTTCAATATTCAATAAATTTGCCCTAAATTTCAGGAGAGCCTACCAAATAAGTGGGAAGTGGGAAGGCAACTTATAGCTGACTATTGGAATGCAAGACTGAAAAAAATAAGGACACAATGTACCTCAGAGGTCTAAAAGCAGTTGATTTTGCATTCAGATAAAATGTAGAAGAACAGAAACACTTTACCTTGTAAAATGAGAGAAACTTTCAGATAGCACACTTCAGGAGAAACAGAAATTTAAACTTGATGCAAAATTCTGCTACTGGGAATTTCATTTTAATCAGTCATTTTCTCCTTGTTGTTCTTATTTGCACAGCGGTTCTGAACAAATTGAAAAGCATTTCTTTTTTTTTTTTTTTTTGCTTTGGTGCAGGCTGGTTTGCTACCACTTGCATTGTAAAGGAGAATCCAATTTTGTGGCAATAAATTCAAGAGCACAGAGATAAGGTTCTTGTAGGAAGGGGGACAACCAGGCACAATGAAAGTACTGACAATATGTATAGAAAGAAGAATTGCATTTTTCGTATCACAACCAGATATTTCCCTCTGCTCGTCATTCTTTAGGATGAGACCAAGTAGTCAATTTTGCTGATACTAATTTCATCTCTGCCTTGTTTTGGAAAGATGAATTATCCACACCTTTCTGCGTGCATAAGAGGGACTAGATGACTTTTGGAAAGAGATAACAGAAGCGTTAAGCTCTTGTGAACCTTGGCAGCTTTCTGGATTTAATCTCAATGTATTGCCCAAACTCTGTCTCTCTAATAGCCAGACTAAACCCAGATTTAGATAAAAAGTATAGAGGTTTGGTTCAGATCTCTATTTCAGGGAACATACTGTGTTCTAAGGTAGAAACATGACCCACAGCAAGGATATGAAGGTTTAAACTCTGTAGCGTCCACTGTTGCTAGCTAGAAGATCATGTGTACTCACGAGATAGTGATAACTCAGTTTCTTCTTTTGTGGTTTGCTGTGAATCTATCAGCTACTTTGACTTGAAGTCTGAGTTTGTTTATTGGTAAAGTGAGTGAAAAATAATTTCCTATGAACCTTTTGTGAATCCCTCGGGATTTGATGCATCCCTCACTCAGTTCTTCCTTTATTTTGACTGAAAACTGAAGCTTATTTATTCTGCATCCTACAATTGATTACTTTTGCTACCCTTCGTTGGGCCTTTTCTAGGACTTTTATGCATTTCTTGAAGTGGGGACTAGAACTGCATGGGGTGTTTAAGATGCAGATACATCAGCACATTATAAAGTAACATAAAAACACTTTCTGTGTTAATCTATTTCTTTTGTAACAATTAACATTCAGTTTGCATTATGTTTTTTTACCACAACTGAGCACTGAGATCAGTAAAACTATATATTATAACCCTGAGATCTCATTTCTGTTTAATAGTTAGCTCAGAGTCTATCATTTTGAAAGTGAAATTTGGATTGTTTCCCCCGTGTGTGTCACTTTACCTTTATCTATCCTGAAATTAATCTGCCACTTAAGCAGCCAGTCTTTTAGTCTCTCACAGACCTTCCATAATTCTCCACTGGTGATTCTCACTTTTAAATGAGTAACTTGGCTTAGACTTCCTAGCCATGGTAAACCCATGCTGTTCTTGTGTTCATGGAATAAAACACTTGCAAACTTTGATCAGGTTAAGATTAATAATGGAAATTTATATTACAGCTTTTTCCCATTTGTAAATACTTTCATGCCTGCCTGCATGCAATCTGTGAACATTGGAAAATTGCATATATAGTGTTGCCCATGGGCAAAAAAAAAAAAGAGATAGTAAGAGGTAGTGGGAGAGAGAGAAATGGATTATCAAAAATATAAATATTATTCTGTATAGAGCTGCAGAAGAAAATCCATACTATATATTGAGTGAGCATGAGTGAGCAGTGTGCCCTCGTGGCCAAGAAGGCCAATGG
>NW_020455684.1:65447-101044 GCF_003342845.1 Nothoprocta perdicaria
ACCCTGTGCCACATGCTCTAGGTGTGCCTGCTTGAGCAGGAAGGTTGGACTAGATGATCTGTAGAGGTCCCTTCCAACCTGAAATATTCTGAAATATTCTGAAATATTCTGAAATATTCTGAAATATTCTGAAATATTTCTTGACAGCCTCCAAATTAGTTATATTCCGCTTGATGTTACTTTACAGGTTCTCCATATTAATGGCCTAAACTCTTTCATTATTACTGTTCCTATTCTGGCAGAATTTAGAATGTGCTAAGACCCAAGCTTGACCGCGAGGTCAAGATGCACTGATTTAAGAAGATGCACTGATTTAAGAAGTAAGTTAAGGATACTATAGTACTAATCACCTGATTTAGTGTTTCCCTAAATATGCCTGCTTTTTGGAGTAGTGGCTAAGTATCACAGAAGAGTATCACAGAGTATGGAGGGTCTGGGTTAAGATCCAAATCCCCACTAGTATTTCCCTGCTATTTCCTCTTTGTCCTTGAAATTCTTCCTAGGAGTTAAAAAAATTGGAATATGACTGTTTTAAAGTGGGATCTTAAATCCATTAATTACTATTTAAACAGATGGCAACTATATAGGCACAGATAGGATCTAGAAAATATTTTAATAGTCTTTTCCCATTACCCTTCTCTTTCAGGTCTGCCACATTTGCTGATGCCTTAGTGACATTACAGTTACTCTTTGCTGTACCTTGAGATGCTCTGTAATCAAGCCACAAGCAAGCAAACAAACAAGCACACAAAGAAAATCTTGACAACATGGCATTCATGGTTTGAAAAATGAAGTCAAATGCTATGTAAGGCTTTACCACTTAGGATGCAACATTTGGCTTCAAAAGTTGGAAATGTTTATTCTGTAAAACTTCTCATTAATTACATTTTTTTTTATTCAAAGCCAGTCTAGCATCAATTTATTTCACTCAATTGCATGAGCTTTGTAATGTTATTCTTTAGTTTTATTTTCAATCCGGCTCTGACTGATAACATTTTCTGATCGATGAAAAGGGAGAGGTTGTTACCAAAAGTAATGGTATGTTGTAAAGCTGTTCTACTCCAACAATTAAATGCATTTTATTAGGTAATAAAATCAGTGTTATTTTTTTTTCACTGAAGCCACGCAGCATTAATTCAGACACTAATTTGCCCATGATATATTATTGATGGGGCAAAAAAGCATTTGTTACTAACAAGCTCAAAAATCATATATATTTTTTAATATATTAGTAACCAGAATCCTCAGCAGATTGCAATGTGATATTTTTAATTGAGACAAAATGTATGCATAGTTATTGATTATATGCAACTGTTGGAGTGGTCCTTCCTGAGCTGAGTGATATGGAAACACATTAGCACAAAGAGAAGGTGGAAACAGCCTTTTGCTTTATTAGAATAGTTGAGTACCTACCAGAAATGCAGTAAGATTAAGAGTTTATTCTTACAGCTTCTGTCTAGTAAGAGAACTGTGTACAGGGGAGAGGTTATTGTTGGCAGATTTGTTGCTGTTTTCAGGTGCACATTTCTCTTGATTCATGTTAAAGCCTGACAAGTGAAGAAACACACCTGAAATTAGGAACATATAAAATCTCTCTGTCCTAAAGGAGCTCCCTAAGCAGTTTTAGTCTTGACCAAGAAAAGTACTTCTTGTACAGGACAACTTTATTTGGTAGATATGGTATTGTACTGTATCTGAGAAATTGAATCACCAGTGACATTTTAGGTAGGCAGGCCATAGCTATGCAAATGTCATTTGAATTTAATTCCAGTGAGAAGCCTGTAAGAGGGCAGAGAATTTGAGATACTGCAGTCTTCTAAGTGACAAAATCTTAATGTTTGGACATGTTATAACTTTATAGTCAGGACAACTGAGATGCCAGAATAACTGAGACTTAAATATAACCCTGAAAAAATCAGTGAAATTTCTTATTTTTGATGATATAAAATACAGCTCAGTGAACACASAACCAAAGCATCCCAGGAGTGCTCTGAAACTGTAGACTGAATTGATCTATTATGAATAAGATCACATAGCCAGAAGAAAATTTCACGAAAGCTACAAACTTTGAAATGCATTCCTCTCACCACAGGTATCATGGTCTTCAGCTTTAGACAAGATCTTCCTATGACTAAGCAGATTATATCAGGAATAGGTTGTGCTTCTGCACCATTGTGGTGCTATTTCATTTGTCATTCATCCTTGTGTAGGTGTACAGAAAAAGTAGTGCCAAACCCTTTTCAGAGATACACAGTGAAGGGAAGAAAGGCAATGGATACACGCTGCAACATGAGTAAAACTGATTAGAGAGAAGTAAAAAGAAAGTCATTGTGAGGGTAGATATGCTGGAACAAGCCCTGCAGAGATTCACCAAATGAGGACAAATGAAGAGAAAAAACAGAGTTGGATCTGTTCAGTTTGCAGAAGAGAGGATTAAATATATATATATATATACACATATATCTATCTATATATATAAATACATATATTGTTTATTTATTGCTCAAAAAATCATATATAGATTTTATATATATTTATATATCTTATATAGGTTTTCCTAATAGATTTCCAAATCCTAAATCTGCAAAACAGTTTTCTAGGAACACTTAGTTCCTAGCGGAAATTTCCTAGAGAAATACAAGCTGTCACAGACCACCTTTGAAATCAAACCAGATGGGACAAAAGAAAAGATTGATTGTCAAAACAACACTATAGTGGCTCACAGGGGTATGCCCAAAAAGATCAATAAGGAATGTCTTTTCCATTTTCAGGAGGCTGTCCAGAGTTCGAGTGTATAATAGGAGTCAAGACACAGAGATTTATGGAATCCCCAAAAGGTATACGTCCCATCTAAATCTCAGATTCAGAATGCAAGAAAATCTACCCTGTCTACTGTGGTAGCAAGTCACTCCAATTCCCCTTTAAGCTATTAAAAAATGGAAGTAAAGAAAGAAAGACATGCTTTTATCTTGGAAAATAACTAAATCATGGTGGTATGCAGTGATGTTGCAGAGTTTTGCATCATTTATACTACCATATACCAAGCTATTTATTAATAATTGTCTGTTGTTGTAGAGTCCCCTGACAGAGGCCCATATGCGCCACAAAGTACTGGAGGGAATGACTGAAGATGGTGCAATTCAAAATCTCTATTGATCATGCATTTGTACATGTTTTTTCTTCTTTTTTTTTTTTTTTTCCTCTTCTTCAGTCTCTCATTTCACCTAAGTCTGCTTTGAAATCAGTAAAGCTGTTAAAATATAATTCATTAATAAGGAGCATAGATTATTCATTATAAACAGTGTGAATTCTGCTGTGTCTTCTCCATTAAAAGAAAAAAAAAAGGCTGAAGAAGCAGTAGTCAAGTTTTATAAAGCAGCTTTCCAAGGTATCAGGGAGAGAGGAGTAAAAGGAGATTGTTTGGATTTGGAAGCTAATCCAAGAAGAGACTTTTCCAAGAAGAGTTTACCCTTGAAGCCACTAGTCCTGTGCAGAGCATGATTTCGATAGGATAGAAACTTGAGGAACCGCTTCAAAGAAACATCTCACAGGGGAAGATAAAGTGGAGAGGCACTAAGGATCTTCCCTCATTCAAAAGCTCTCATTTGAAAAGCAGATCCACAGCACCAACATGAATTTAAAAAAAAAAAAAAAAAAAAAAAAAAAAAGACATCTTCAACCAGTGTCATTAGGGCTGGGGTACATAGAGCAGAGAACTGTGTAAACAGGACAGCAGCTTATGTTTGAGGAAACTTACCATCTGTCGGCCCACTAGTTTTGAAACTAGAGTTATTGTCTGCTCAATGTTCAGCTGATCTGAAACCTTATGGTGAACACTTCAAGAAAACTGTGCACATGCACAGTTTTGTTCCTCCAACACTCTGCTTCACCTTGTGTAGTGGGAGCAAGCTGAACACCATGAGCATGCTCAGACCTGCTTCTGCTTTAAATGTAMATTGAGAAAGGATTCTTGCTCCCCACATTGTGGGAAAGCAATGACTCCTCTGTTGTATACATTCACATATGGCAACTATCACAGAGATAAAAGCTCCACCTTGAAGCATTACATACTGATAAGAGACTTCATTTTGTATTTTGGAACCACTAACTTCCTGACAATCCCCAGCCCTTAAATATCTGCAGCTAAAAAGATAGAGAGAAGCTGGTACCCCTGTGCCACTGTGGTAATCCTGAGACTAGATGGAGAAGACTTCATTTCTGTATCCTCTAGGCAAGACCAGTTGTCAACATTGCTGGTGATGTCTCCCTTCTTTTTCAAATCAAGAGAAARGCAAGGTGTGGGCATGCCTAAGGTACACTCCACAGTGAGACATCTGCCTTGTGGAGAGGAAATCGAAAGATGCTAAACTGCAAGGATCCAGAGCTGCACATGAATAAAGTCAGACCTACAGCTCATGTTGTTTGTTAATCCTTTCTGTGTTATCTCTAGAGTGTTTTATTATATGAAGGTGCTGGCAAGTCTCACTACAACCAATGAGTTCTGTGGGAGAATTATGACTTCTAATTATTAGAGGGGTAATTTTTGTTGAGACAAACAGACTACTACTACTACTGTTGAGAATTTAATTTGTTTATTTACCTTTTACCTTTTACCTCTGTCTTATCCTGCTTTTAATTTAAACCACTGCTTTTAATTTAACCTTGCCTTTTTTTTTTGCAGAAAGTGCATGTTTTTTACAAATTCATTTCTGACCATGCTTCATTTTGTTTTCTAGTCTTGAATGTTAATAGTAGGAATATTAATTAATCCAGATAAACATTAGATAGTTCTAGTACCTCCTCAGACTCCAACATGACTCCATCTGCCAACTAATTACAGGCCACAAGCTTCATCTGCCTTACAAGCAACCCAGAAATTTTTGATTWACAATGGACCAGTTGGGAAGGTGAAATTAAACAAGCATCTCTTTTGAGGCAAGCTTATTCTCTCAAGGGTAACCATGACATATTTGTCTTTTTAAACAACATCTGGAATTAAATTCGGACACTAGTAAAAAGCTGATGGGGATCTTCAGTACTCTGATGCCTTCTTTGAGGAAATGTGGAAAAGATTTTAGATAACAAAGCCATCCACAAGTTCACAATCATTTCTAGACCTTTTATGAAAAGCAAAATTTGGTCAATATTTGCTTGACTACAACACTTCAGTGAAAATAGGGTTTGACACGGTGTCCTTTTTGTGATAGTATGTGAGAATAAAACATAATTTAGTAAGAGAGCCTACCAAGAGAGGTGTCCTGCTGGACCTGCCCTTTAGGAACTGAGAAGGACTGGTGGGAGATGTGGAGGTCAGAGACCGTCTTGGACATAGTGGCCATGAAATGATAGGGTTTTCCATTCTCAGTGAAATCAGGAGGATCGTAAACAAAATTGCTACTTTGAACTTCCAGAGGGCAGAATTTGGACTGGTAGGACCTTGGTTGGGAGAGTCCATTTGGAGACAGTCCTGAAGAGCAGATCCAGAAAGGCTGGACTTTTCTCAAGAAGGCCCAGGAGCAGGCATTCCCATGTGCCAAAAGATGAGCCAGAGGGGAAGAAGACTGGCCTGGCTTAATAGGCAACTATTTCTGAGATTCTTGGAAAATCACTTAGGCAAACTGGCCACTCAAAAATCTATGGGCCCAGAGGGGATACACCCGAGAGTGCTGAGGGAACTGGCCGAGGTTATTGCTCAGCCTCTCTCCATCATCTTTGAGAGGTCCTGGAGAGCAGGGGAGGTGCCCGAGGACTGGAGGAGAGCCAACGTCACTCCAGTCTTCAAAAAGGGTAAGAGGGAGGAGCTGGGCAATTACAGGCCGGTCAGCCTCACCTCTGTCCCTGGAAAGGTGATGGAGCGGTTCATCCTAGAGAGAATCTCCAGGCATATGGAGGAGAAGAGGCTGCTGAGGAGCAGTCAGCATGGATTCACCAAGGGGAAGTCATGTCTGACGAACCTCATAGCCTTCTATGATGGAGTGACAGGCTGGCTGGAYGAGGGGAGAGCCGTGGATGTTGTCTACCTTGACTTCAGCAAGGCTTTTGAYRCTGTSTCCCATAACATCCTCATACGGAAGCTCCGGGACAGTGGGCTAGACGAGTGCACGGTGCGGTGGATCGAGGGCTGGCTGGATGGCAGAGCTCAGAGGGTGGTGATAAATGGGGCCGAGTCCAGTTGGAGGCCTGTGGCCAGTGGTGTCCCCCAGGGGTCAGTGCTGGGCCCAGTGCTGTTCAACTTGTTTATCAATGACCTGGACGAGGGCACAGAATGCACCCTTAGCAAGTTTGCAGATGACACCAAGCTGGGTGGAGTGGCCGACACTCCGGAGGGCTGTGCTGCCATCCAGAGGGACCTGGACAGGCTGGAGAGTTGGGCAGAGAGGAACCTCATGAGGTTCAATAAGGACAAGTGCAGGGTCCTGCACCTGGGGAGGAATAACCCCAGGCATCAGTACAGATKAGGGGTCCACCTGCTGGAAAGCACCTCCACAGAGAGGGACCTGGGAGTTCTGGTTGACACTAAGTTAACCATGAGTGAGCAGTGTGCCCTCGTGGCCAAGAAGGCCAATGGSATCCTGGCCTGCATCAGGAGGAGTGTTGCCAGCAGGTCAAGGGAGGTGATTCTGCCCCTCTACTCAGCTCTGGTGAGGCCGCACCTGGAGTACTGTGTTCAGTTCTGGGCACCCCAGTATAGGAGGGACGTGGAGCTTCTSGAGAGGGTCCAGAGAAGGGCAACCAGGATGATTAAGGGAATGGAACATCTCTCGTATGAAGAGAGGCTGAGTGAGCTGGGCCTTTTTTCTCTGGAGAAGAGACGGCTCAGAGGGGATATGATTAATATGTATAAGTTCAGGAAGGGAGAATGCAGGGAGGAAGGGGACAGGCTGTTCTCACTGGTGGCCAGCGATAGGACGAGGGGTAATGGCCACAARCTGAAGCAYAAGAAGTTCCGTCTCCAGGTGAGGAGCAACTTCTTTACTGTKAGGGTGACAGAGCASTGGAACAGGCTGYCCAGGGAGGTTGTGGAGTCTCCTACTCTGGAGGTCTTCAAAACCCGCCTGGATGCCACCCTGTGCCACATGCTSTAGGTGTGCCTGCTTGAGCAGRAAGGTTGGACTAGATGATCTGTAGAGGTCCCTTCCAACCTKAAATATTCTGTGAATCTGTGAATCTGTGTAAAAAAKAGTTTACCAACTTTAGAGGAGGGGGCAGGCAATTCAGCAAGAGTGGAAAGAAGTCACTAGGGTATGTAGGGTGGAAATTGGAAAGGCAAAAGCTCAGATGGAATTCCATTTGGCCACCGGTATAAGAGACAACAAAAATATGTTTCTGCAAATATTTTAACAAGAGGAGGAGGGCCAAAGAGAATCTTCATCTTTTATTGGATGTGATGATGAACATTATCACTAAGGGTAAGGATAAGGAACCTAATGCCTTCTTTGCCTCAGTGTTTAACACTCAGATCAGTTATCCTCAAGATACTTAGCCTCTAGAGCTGGAGGACACCTCTAGAGCACACCTATAAACTCCTTATAATTTGTGAGGAAACAGAAACCTGTTACTCCACTTGGACACTCACAAGTCTATGGGGCCAGATGAGATCCACCAGGGATTCTGAGGCAGCTGGCAGAAGTKCTCACCAAGCCACTCTCCATCATCCCCTGGTCAACAGCGGATGTCYGAGACAACTGCAGACTTGACAGTGTGATGCCAATCTACAAGAAAGGTCGGGTGGAAGATCCAGGGAACTACAGGCCTGCCAGCCTGACCTCAGTATCAGGGAAAGTTATGGAGCAGATCATCTTGAGGATGATCACACAACATGTGTGCAATAACTGGGGCTCAGGCCCAGCCAACATGGGTTCATGAAAGGCATATGCTGCCTCACCAACCTGATCTCCTCTATGACTCGTCTATGGATGAGGGAAAGGCTATGGACTCGGTCTACGAAGACTTCACTAAGGCACAGTCTCCCCCTGTATTTTCTTGGAGAAGCTGGCATCTCATTGCTTAGACAGACGTACTCTGCACACAGTATTCCAGGTGCGGCCTCACCAGAGCTGAGTAGAGGGGCAGAATCACCTCCCTTGACCTGCTGGCAACACTCCTCCTGATGCAGGCTAAGGAGGAGTTTAACCTCTAAAGTTCCCACTGACCCTTTGCCAATAGCTCTGCTTTCCAGTATGATAGTGTTCAGCTTTTGCTTGATGCCAGCAACCTAACAGGACACATCAATGAGAATTATATTACAGAAAATACAGGAAAGAACAGCAATTTCAAATGGAAGCATAATGCTTTCCTGCCCTCCCAGCATATTTTCTTAATATATCAGCATAGAATATAGGGAAATTGTAGTTTTCGTACCAACTTTTGCAACTACATACTTATTTGGGATAAATCAGAGTAGTACTTGTGGAAGCATATAAATGGGATAAAGTTCTGCAGAACGCAATGAAGCAGTATACATGTTATACTGATATTAAAAAGTAGTTATTTGAAGATTAATTCAGTGATACAAACAGATCATGCTTGGTAATTTATCAGTTGCAGGAGGAATACAGCTCATATGACAAGCGCAGTGTCACAGACAGGTAAATTCAAGCTTGAATAAAACTTGTATTGCCAACCATTTCCAGAGTTCTATGTATGACTTCTAAGCACTTGTGATGCAACAAGAATTCACTAAAAGATCTACTTTTTTGTAATAATGATAACTCAGTTTGATTGTGAATCCTGCTGGTCTAGAAGGTAAAAGCAAGAATGTTGTGATTTAAAAGAAGAAATATTATATTCCTTCTCCAAACATCTGAAATCTAGGAGAAAGGAACATTTTTTTTTCCTCACTTTTTATCATTTCCTCAATTTTTAACAGTTGAGATATGATTGTGAGCGTAATTTATTTATATTTTTTTTTATTTCTTGTTTATTCTCATGTCTTCAAAATCAGGAGAACCCACAATAAATACTTTCTGCAGAAACTCAGAAATCTATTCATTGATTCAGTGTTCAAAAGTATGATAAAGATAAAAATTAAAACCCACATAAAATAAGAGTATTCAGAGCTGTGTTCCACACTATCTGCCTCAAAAATATACTGCTGAAGAACCCCAGAATCCTAGTATCCAATCTATATTGCAGAGTTAGTTGGCAATTCAGAGGATTTCATTTTGAGTCGATTCAATCAGAAATGCTACCAGGGAGTAAGAAAGCTGATGGAAATTGCATCCACCTTCAGTAAGTAATTGACTGAACTACAAACATCTCAGCATAATCCACTTAAATCATAATTAACCTTCCCAGACACCGGTCCTTCTATTTTCCATGCTGTTTTAACAGGCAACAAAACGATTCCATTTTCTTTAATAAACCACCTACTTCAAAATATGATGGTATGTAACATTCTCAGAAACAGCATCAACTCATTGTATTCATCTTTTTGAAGGGAGAAGTATCCTTGAACTCCTTTGTCTTCTTTATTTTGACCTATTAATGTTCATGAAAACTTTGCCCTCACTGGTATTTTAGCTCCTTCACTAGTATTTAGCTGAGAGTTTTTAGGTACTAAGAAATTCAGTCAAAGATTAAGAGACTAATGTTATTTATGAGTACGTGTCTAATAGTAAACTGTGTTTCTTACCTGTACTTGAGACCTACTTAGTCCAGGTAATCACAGTCCAGATGTTACAGTTCAGGTAATGAAGAGTCTCAGGGGAAATTTAGCTCACTCCAAAGAATATGTGTATTGGCTGGTCAGCTGAATTACTTTACAGATTCACAGACATCAATGACAGCTTTGTCATCTAAGACACATGAAAATACCTACAAGTAAGCACTTAAATAGAGGTGTTTTTACCTAGCATTGCTTCTTACTTTGTGATTTAATATGAATTCATACAGGCTGTGAATTAAAAATTTGATAGTGTTTCCTCACTAACTCAAGGCGAGAAGGCTTTTGTTTTATATTCAGGGTTCTAGTTAAAATCAGTTTAATTCCTGTACAGAGGGCCAAACACTTCAACAAGTTCACCATTGGTTTTCTAGAATTATTTTGAAGCTGGAGGCATCAGATCCAGTAAGAAAGAAACATGGTGCTACAAAGAGAATAGTAGATGGTTTCAGAAGTCCTTAGGATTTTGACTCTGAGGGTTCTAATAGACGACAGAGAGGGTGGATTTAATTTCACCTTGTTAATTACAGATAGTGGAGATAAACACATCTGTTGTACTTGTGCCAGGTTCCCTGCATTACAACTGAAGAGACAGAGCCACTTTATGGGTGGCTAATTCATCTGTTTCATCTGAACTATGTTAGGCTTATTGCATCAGAAAGAAAAGAGTTGCTTAACACTGCTTAGCAGTGTCCAATGAATACAGTGGAGATTTGGGCTAGGTGACTAGTGCCTATGTAGACAGCTGTATCTCGTCAGAAAGCCAACAAATCTGACTTAGTGATTAACTCACTCCCAATTCTGACAACCAAGTTACACATATTCCAACTCAAAACCAAACAAAAGCTCTTCTAGAATAATGGAATAATGTTTCCCATAGAAACACAACCTTAATCAGATTTTATCCTGTCAAAGACAAGAATGCCTACAAAGGTGCCTCTCTCAGATTTTCAAAGCCAAATAGACTTCACATTGATTTTATTACAACACAAATTCTCCTTAGCCTTCTCAGTTAAGAGTTGGGGACTAGTATTTTGTATCACGCCTGCATGTATGTAGTGGGTTCCTTACAGCAGTGCATAATGAACAGCAAATAACAGAACACCTGCAAAGCTTGAGCTGTATGTTTCAAGACAGAAATATTCAGTGTCATGTAATTTACCTTTATCCTTCTACTATTCAGATCCTCCAGATCTCTGAATGCCTCTACCTGCCTTCTGCACAGGTTTGCAGAGGAAAAAGGTCATTTTTTTAACACTGGTTAGGGTGGAAACTAGTATAAACCAGCCTGAAAGACAAGGACCACACATTTGGCTGACTCGCACGCAGCCCATTTGCATTCCTTGACTTTATGAATGCCAGCATCTCCATGGTTTTACATGAGGTGCCCCTTGAGAGAAAACGAAGTAAAATGATCAGGAAAGAGTTAATGGTTAAATGGTTAAAGAGATCATCCATGATATATATGATCTCTCAGAATATTTAGGAACAATGTGCCTGAGAGAAGGAAATGAGGAAATGTTAGATTTTTCTTTCTCAGTCCGTAGTCTGTTTTGCAAAGAAATTGCTTTATTTTGTTCCCTTTTTTAAATAATAGGCTTCCTCATGAGTCCTGTGGTGTAAGATGCATGGTCTCTGCTGCCCTTCCTTTACACAACTGCAGAGATTAGTCTGGATGGGAGACAAGGTACCCTATAACACAGCAACTCTAGAATACGTTTGCCACCTGAGTAAATAAACCACTTTCAAATTAAGTTTTTATTACCAAAAAAGGCCCATGTTTTATGCACTACCTGTAATCATGGTAAACAAATGAATTGCTTTTCCACAGTCACTACTATTCCCCCAGGGAAGAATTGTTTGGCTCTCACAGAGTAGGACTATTACAAGAGCCACTAAACTGAGCTAAGTATGTAGGCTGCCAGCATCCTACAGATTGCTATGCTACTAGTCAGGCTGAAGCTCACAGTTTCAAAACTGAAAATGCATGCTGTAGATTATTAAAATCTCGTAGAAGTTACAGTATGTGAATGATAAGGCATACTTCCAGTAATGTGCAAGGAAGAGTCTGCAAGATCCTCAGGCAGGACAGTAAGAAGCCTCCTGCCAGACCAATTCATACTGCTCACAGCCAGGAAAGAGGGCAGGAGGCAAAAGCTTATAGTTTGCAGGTTAGACTGATCAGTTGAGTGCCTGGGTCCAGCTCTCACTCTAGAAGTTGTCCGACTTCACGGAGCATGAAAATACCTATCCAAAGACTAAGGCAGAGTGATTTGTAGAACTACTTAAGCTAGACTGGACACCAGAAACAAGATAATCATGTTGACACAGTGCCCTGCTAGTGTTAATCTGTCCTGCTTCTCCTTCCAGCGTAGTTACTGTAGGATGCATGTCACCTTCATACACTCCATCTTTGGGTCACTAAATCTAAGACAGTATCCAGTACATTGCTGATCCCTTGAACAGTTTTATAACCAAAGAAGTTCAACATACTCAATAAATCCTGCTCCCATCCATGCTCAAACCACTTTGTACAGTGAAAACCCCAAGGATAAAAAGACCTTCAGCTTTTTTTGCTTCTTTGGTGTTTTCAACTTTTAGATTCCTTTGGGAGTTTCACCTCTCTCTCCCTTGGGCCTCCTTTTTCACAGACCAAGTTCTGTAGTGAAAGAGCTAGAAGAGTTTTTTCTTTAATGACCTATCAAGAATGAAACAATTAATTTAAACTCTACAATAGCTTTAAAKTAGTTTCCCTTGTTGTAGGGTGTAAGCTACATTACAGAAGTGGGATTTGTTCTCTTTCTGTTTGTTTGCAATGAAATGATACAAAATTCTGTGTCATATTTTCTTTGTGTTAATTGGGGATTTAACTGTTGCATCCTTTGCTTACAGTGGTGTACATCAAAGCCCTTAAAATCCATTTTAATTGTGCTGGGTGGATTTGGTCAATTATACCAGTACTCTTTCTATTAATAAGCATGTGTAAAGAAGACTACTCTGTATGCAAATTAATAGCCCTAATCAGTTGTCCTACCATTATAATATAAATGACAAAATTTGGCAGTACTTCAATAAGGAGAAAAAGTTTCATGGCTTATGTCCAAGATCACACTTTTGCTGCCTACATGCAGAGAGGAAATTGAGGTTATCTCTTCAGTTCTGTTAAAATGTCCAGGATTTATCTGGTCACCTGAATATTGGCTCATTAGGGCTTTTGTTTTGGAAGAAAATTTGAAAGCGGGGAATGTAATAACTGCACATTTCTCAAGTTGATCAAGTTGAGAGAATTAATTTTTATAATCTAACTTTCTTAGCAATCTGAAAACCTACCGTGCTTGGTGCTGACAGACAGACAACAAGATGATATTCTCTGCCCATCTACAAGATAAGAGAAAGCAAATAACTCCAAACAATATAACATAAGAAAAGAGAGATTATATTGCTCAGTAGAATTGGGTCTTATCATGTCAGTCGACTGCTCCTCAAATACTTTGTTTATACCACAGAAGAAAGACAAAGAAGACAAAAGAAGTAATTTGTTGGATGTTTCTGAAAATCAACTTCCAGAAATATGATGATCACCATGGGAGAAAATACATCTGCTTTTGTTCATTAAGTCACAGAGGTCAGTGGTGGAGGTAAGGAAGACTGAAAACTGGTATCATCATTCAGATATAAAATGAAAAAGGATAGAGAGTGAGAGAAAACTGTCARAAGTATTGAGAGAACTGCCTTAAGTGAAAACATAATCAGGTCAGCACAAAGTGCTTTGAAAAATGCACCTTTTGATCTTTTATCTAATTATAAGCAAAATTATGGCTTGCTAGATTATGGAACTGTAACAGTAGTGCCACTGATTTTGGTCCCTTCTTTCCCTACACAACTTACTTTTAATTTGGATGGTAAAGTCAGGAATATTATCTACATAAAGCATTAACCCTGCTAGTATCAAAATATAAGACACTAGAAGATATTTATATGCCAGTTGCAATGCTCTGCTTTTCTCCATTGACTATAGAGCAAAATAAAGGATGACTTCAGATAAAAACAACAACTTTGTAAATGTCTAGATCTAGTGTATTTTACCCACAGTGACTACACACACAGGCATCTGCATTTAAGACACGTTGGTCATCATGTGGACAGACTGTGCAGGAGATCWGTCTGGGTTTTCTATGTGTATCACAGATCAGATAAGAGCTAATAAATTGTAGCTCTACTCGAGCAGCTATACATACAGAAATCCTAGGCMTTTCTTAAAAAACAACAGCAGCAGCAGCAACAAAAACCCTGCTTGGATTCTAGGATTCTAGTCAGGTTAATTCTGAGGGCATAAAAGATAGGACATAACTATGAATACTTGGTTGTATGATAATCTAGGGAAGGATATTTGTGGCTGTAGTATTATGACCTTGACACAATTTTAAGTTTAAATTTCTGAAATAGAAGAAGATCATAACTTTGAAAACTAAAACAAGGGAAATGAGGTGCAGGAGCAGGGACATATTTTAAATTATGAGTTAAACACCAGGTTGGATTTTCAGACATCCTCCAGTACTGACCCTGCTTCCTGCTAAGATTAATCATTTCTGCAAGCAAGAAAACATCTTTTGGAGCAAATTGTAAAGGCTGTATCTCTGGCAGTTTCACGGTAACTTGAGGAACATGCGAGCATTAGCATACTGTTGAGACTGTACATCTTATCTTCTATTGACATGCAACTAACGTGAAAGAATGTCATTTGCATTCAGGCAGCGAACATTAAGCAAACAGTGAGTTGGAGGCAGCAGGTTCTGCTCTCTTTATAAGCTCAGAGTGCCTTTTCCTATACAAATAGACTCAGAAGCTCTTCAGTGACTCATAATTCCTCCATTTTAATTCTGAGCAGAGACGATTTCTAGTCAGATTTGCRGAGGTGCTGAGCATGCACAACTTATGTTAAAGTCCGTTGAGACGCATGTGCTCAGTCAGGTTACCTTGGTTGTAGGYTTTGTAGGCTTGCTGAAATATTACTCTGCAGCTTCAATTTCRGAGGCAGCTAAGCTTCAGCAGAGTTAATCAAGTCAGCCACTGCCACAAAAATATGTAAAACCTGTTATGTAAGGCTAATTGTTTTCTTAGTCCATAGAAATTGCTTCCCACCCTTTGCCTTATTTTCTTCAGTTTAAAAGCAGTTTTATTAGTAGATTTTATGCTCATGATCACTGCTTGATTGATAGATAGATCTCCTTTCATGTTTCCTGAGCAAAGTATAAGTTTAAAGTAGCCAAACAATGCTGYGCAGAAACTATGAAACATATAAAAACTCTTATATGCTCTTGATAATACTAGACTAGCTTTGTGTAGAAGAATGTTACCCTAAT
This sequence comes from Nothoprocta perdicaria, assembly GCF_003342845.1. Lineage (NCBI taxonomy): Eukaryota > Metazoa > Chordata > Aves > Tinamiformes > Tinamidae > Nothoprocta > Nothoprocta perdicaria. The sequence continues at coordinate 80,475 of NW_020455684.1, forward strand.
TAGAATTCTGTTTTAAAATGAAAGTTTAAAAAAAATAGTCTTGAAAAACAAGCACATTCCTGAAGAAAGAAGAAACAAAATAAAAATGTTTGCAGAACGCAGCTCCCCAGAATCATCATTTATTTGATGGCATCTAAGAGGAACAACATCTCCCTTAAAAAAATAGACAGTAGTAGCAAAATACATAGTGTCAAGAGGTACAGCAACTGAGTTAACACATAATTATAAAGATAATATTATTAAAACCAGTCAAGCCTGACAAGCAGTTTGGATTCCGTTCAGGTCATCGAGACTGACTTTAGGATCCTCTTCACACAATTTCCCTTTCCTGTTACTGTGGTTGATTTTATTGAAGTTAAACCACTGTAAAAAGACTCACGGAGAGCGATGTAGGCCTCAGTATCTCTGTTCCTCCTCATGAAAATTGTTTCCATAATTGTTCTTGTCATTGTAGTAGATGATCTGCAAAGAGGAAGGGGAAAAAAAAAAAAAAAAAAAAAAAAAAAAAAAGGTTGTGTCCTTTCCTACTACTTTATAAGGCATGATGATAGCTTCATAAAATTTTATTGTATTACTATACCGAGACTATATTACCATTCCCATACTTTATTACCACACCAAGAGCTGGAACTTGAAGTCAGACAAATTCAACATCGAAATAAGATATAATTTGCTACCACTGAATGTGTTGAAACAGAGAAATGATTTGCTGGGAGGATTAAAGAAATAGAAGGCAAACTACCCTGCTTCTACATAGTTCAAACGTCTCAGCTCCAGCTCCCTCTGATCTCAGAGACRAAATTATACAACTTTCTAAATGGCAACCCTCAAGTCAGAACCTGAGAGACAGTCTTTGGATTTCTATAGCAACTGTTCTGCATGACTATATGTCTATAGTAGCTCCTGTGGCCAGATTGCTACAGATCACAACCCATGAGTTTGCTCTCTGTACTCTCTTGATAACTTCTTAGTGCTTGTGAAAGCATACAAAGATAGGAGCTCTAGTATGATCTGAGGATTAGTCACTTCCTATGATGATAAAAAGGATATTTTTTCCAATTTCCCATAATTTCATCCTTGGCAGGCAGGAGGAGTTCTGTGCTGTTTTGATTTTTCACTTTCACCTGAAAACAGCCATAAACCACCATGTCACACCAGCACAAAAATTCACCTTGCCTAGGRCTGTTGTTAATCCTTGCGAACAATAGTTTTCTGGGAATGAATGTAAGAACAGGGCCAAGAACTAGTGATATTTGACCATTAAGCTGTCTTGCAGTGAGCAATTTCTCACTCTGGGACTTCTGACACATCAGTTTTGCCATAGCTCGATGCAGATTAATCTTTCTTTCTGGATCACTAGAAGAAGAGCTATTTCATGTATCCAGGTGATGTGACCTGGTCATCTGTCAGACTGCACATCTGATAGAGTAAGAAATCATCTTCTCCTGAGTCACTGCATTGAAGATGCTAGCATTTTTTTTTCCTTTCATCTAKGAAACCATGGAATAGAGTTTGTCTACAGAAAGTGGGTATTTTTAACAATTTAATCTGTTACAGATTCTGCTTTTGACTTTCAAAAAAGTGCATATGCTAGGGAAACATATTGAAAAGCTATCAAAAAATGGTAAAACTGGGACTGCTGTTATTCCATTCTACTGCACTGAATGGAAATATACATCCCTGTTTCTGCATGCTGCATTGCCCCTAATCTCAGCCCCTTGCCTCAACCTTCCCAGCTATAGCTCACTTCCTAACATCTTCAGACTTGTTCTTCTAAAGAGATCCRTGTTACAATGAATAAAATAAGATGATTTTGAAAGTAAGCTGTAATTGAGAAACAAAGTCTTCAAATAAAGCTTTACAGAGTCACCTTCATACATCTTAAGGCAACAGCAGAGGGCACAATCAAAGCACTATGAATGCTTGTTTGGCAGCTCCTCAATAAAGTCAATTCCAAAAAAAGGAAAGTGTGAAAGCATACGAGAACGATATAGCCCCGTGTGAAATATTCTGTCGTATACCAGAGCCACATTCCCTTTTCACCTCAGACAAGGATATAGGTCCCTGATGCTCTCTGAAGCTGCTTGTCCCTGTTTCACCTGCCAGTATTATTCCAAAAGATGAGCCAATGCAAAAGCGATCAGTTCTTAAAGTCTGCATTGTATCCTCTTTTGCACAATAAATAGCATTTTTGATGTAGGCAAGAAGAGAGAGAACAAAATAATGCTTTCATCTCCTTTCATAAAAGCCACGTTATAGCTACTTTTTCATGTCCTTCTTTTTCCCCACTCTGCAGTCCCTGGATAATCAGTGCAGTGTTTTCTTCATAAACAGATCTCAAAAAAGACTTGAAAATGTCACTGTTAACAATGAATATCGGATGTACAGAGAACACTGTGGTCATCAGTAGTTATTTCTGTAAGCCCTCAAGGCTCTGAGCCACTGGAAAAAAAAAAGAGCAAAGGGAGAAAAGGATTTTACAGTAAATAAATTTGACTAGTATTAAGAATTTAACATACTGGCACAATCAACTGACTAAAGTAATATATCAAATATGAAATGGTCTGCAACATATTTCACTTAGAAACCACTGAACTCTGTCAGTARCTAATAATTGCAAAAATACTAAATTATAGGTGACAGTATCTGATAGATTTGTCAGACTGAACAATTTTGTTTTCAAATTAAAGGTAGAAAATATAGTTCATTTTGGAATGACAAATGGCTCACAGTTTTGAGGTTTCTATAACAAACATGGCTACCAGCTTAATAAACAGATTGATGGAGAAAATATTATTAATATAAATGTGTGTGTTTTAGATRATATGATATTGCTAGTTTCAGCTGAAATAACTAAAGGAAGAAAATAGAACTTCTTAATTTAAAGATTATATTGCATACCTTTATTTTTTCCCTAAAACCGTTAAACTTTTCCTAAACCCCTAAACCTTAACACAGACTTTTAAATATTTAAAACACTCAAAGAAGCATTCTTGTAAATCAAAGCTAACACAAACCAAACAACAGTGTGCATGTCATAGGATTTTTCCCAGGAGATATTTGGTTATGGTTAATGAACAATGCCCACAGTGTCTCACCAGGAGACATGAAAGTGTTTTGTGAAAGAGCAAAAATCGTAATTCCCATTTTACAGTTGGAGAAAAAGAGGCAAAGTCCCTTTCTAGGGAAATTTTTTTGGTCTATAGAGAACATGGAAAGACAACAAATCCCAACATTGCAAGTTTGTGTAAGGTATGTGTCAATTAGAGAATATAAGTCTACACTTACATAAGTGTTAGAAAAGGACAGCATTAGGGAGTTGAAGATTTAAATGGTAAAAGAGGAAAAGACACTGATGCCCCAGGGTTAAGATCCACTGCCAATCCAAAACATTAGTGATGGTGGATCCTCCCTCAAGGCAATAGGGTAAGCTACCTCCAAAACAAACCTCACTTTTCCTTAGGAAGGCTCTGAGCAAATGACAAGCAAATATTGGAGCAGCCCATTAACCAAGTAGCATATAGTGCTTGTCCATATGAACCCTGAATGCTATTGCTGAAAATGACCATAAATGTCACAAAGAAAGATGACTAGCAGGGGCTTTGCAATGCTGGCAGTTCTTAAAAAAATAAAATAAAACAACATTAAATTCAAGCATAAAAAATATTCTCCTGCAGAGGAATAGGAAGAGAAGTGCAGTAAGAGATCAATTTAGCTTCATCGGGGACTCTTTAACCACAACAAACAAGAAGTGAAAACAAAGTCAGACTTAATAAGAATGAGTAAATAAAACCAGAATGGCAGTAGTATTTTAGAAACAAAATCAGCAAAAAAACCCACAATACAGAAAGATATACAAAATAAGTAATAAGTAAGAATGCCCTGTAAGTACACTACCAGTAAAGCAATAAACTATATAAGAGTTGATTCAATGACTAGTACAAAAAAATCTATCACTAAGAGGTAGAAGCAACTGAAGCCTTTCTTGCATTAGTTTTCTGTTAAAAGTTTGAATGTGATCAGAGCAAGGACAAAGGAAAAAAATGAGCTTCAAGGCAAAAAGAACAAATCTGCAAGTTCTTAGAAAAGAAATGTGCTTTCAAGTCTGATGGATCCAATGATCTCCTTTAGTACTTAGACAACTGGCTGGTGTTTTCAGAGAGCCAACTGAGATCTCACAGAAAATGTGTAAAAGTTTGGAAGACTGTAAGATAAAAAATCTAGGAACAACCTTTAAAAGGAGAAGAAAAGGAATAGAGGGACTTGGTCCCAGGAAAGTACTATTATCAATAAACTGTTTTTAACTATCTAGATAAATATAGGAAGACAAATAACAGTCAACATGATTTTCTTAAGAATTAATCATGTCAAATAAGTGGAATATCTTTCTCTGGCAGGGTAACAGGCTTTACAGATAGGGAAGCAGCAGCAGATAAAATATATCTTGATTTCAGTCTGACTTTCATACTGTTTAACATAACGATCTCAGAAGGAAGCTCAGCAATGACTTATAGCTGGGGTATAAAGGTGTTTGGAAAATCGTGTTCAAAGAGTACCTTTAAGTGGTTTGTGATTAAAGCAGACTCATGCATCAAGTGGGGTTCTCTAGGAGTTTATCTTCTCTCTAACACTCCTACATACCCTCCTACAGGCATACAGACTGTGTTTATTCAATACACAGATGATATTACACTGCATACACATTAGGAGGCAGGAATAAAATCTCAAATGGAGAAGTTGTTTGGAGAGAAATAACTTCAAAGAAATTTAATAAGAACAATTAGAGGAAATAGCCAACAGAATGAAAGCAGATTGACTCCTTATACACTTCAATAAATATCATCACGACATATTTAAATTTGCAGTATGCAGTTTGGACTAGACACTGCCAGATGCCAACAAAATGCTGGTGAGCATAGTCTAACTGTATACATATCAAAATACAGTGTCCTTATAGTTTCCATAATTGCAGAACCACAGACTATCAAAGTTGTATGAGAAAGAGAATCTTCCACTAAAATCTTTCACTACTTATGGAATTGTGCCTTGGCATACATTTTCTGTTCCTTTATTTGGTCCAATTTGTAATGTGTTGAAATATTTGCTTAGTCTATTTCTTCTTGAGAGATGCCTATTTTAACAGACAAATCGCCTGCTGGGTAAGAACTTCTGTTATCTCTTGCCTGCATATCCTCACCTATTTTCTTAGTACTCCTTATTGTACACCTCACTCTTTCATGATATATTATTAAACTGTTAAAATGCTAAATCATTAAACTTGCAAACATTTCTAAATTTGAGAGCCATCTTCTTTTAGTCATTGCTCAACAGAATGATTTCCTTTCGTCACTACTCTAATCTTTACAGTTCAGAGTGATTAAAGAGTGATATATGTTAAGATTTTGAGGTTTAAATAACTTTTATCATCACTGTCAGTCTTCCACCATCAGTACAAAAAGAATCTGGGCTTATTTCCTTAAGTCAACAAAGCACCAGAACACACAGTAGTTAATGCAATTGCTATCCCTGTGCAAGATGTGCAATTCAGTATTGTGGAGGCAACCTAATTAAGTGAGAAAGTGATTGTGATTTTGCAGTGACTGACAAGCTGGAGAATTAATGATTTTTACAATTATATGTATTATAAAAAAATTATAGAGAGAAGATCCTTTGTGATATTTTTTTGCTATAATTGGAAGACCTGAATGAGCATATCTTTTTGTCTCTTTTGACACCTGTACATTCAAAATCTCATTCTTCTGATTGAGAACTATTTACCTATATATATAAATCTGATCTATAGGCTATTTTTTTGTTTTTTTGTTTGTTTGTTTTTGAGTAAAGGAGGAGAGAGAGACTGTTTTGGAAAAAAAAAAAATGAGAGAAGCTCAGAAATGATAAAATTGAGTCATATATGAATTCTTCTAATAGCTTATTTCTTGCTTTCTGCTTTCCCAAACCCTGTCATTTCCTAATTTTTGCCTCTTACTGCAGAATTCAGCCCTCTTTCAGCTCACAACCAGATCAATAGGCAAGCAGCACCATCCATTATTGAGCATGTTTTTGCTCATACGAGTGAAATGTGCACATACCAGAGTCCAATTATGGAGAATCCTACCATAGGATGTCATAAGACTAGGCATCTGCCCATCATGCAGATGGGGGATGCCTGGCTTTTGGCCATAGGATAGATACAACTCCAGTAATATGTAGAAACTGCTACTTGGTCTCATCTCATAACTCTATGGGTTCTCCTCACAGGAATGAATGTGAGCTCAGCACATGAGGAACTTTTCATACCTTTCTAAAGTGAAAGATACCTTTCTGTTCATGTGGTAGAGGGAAAGTTTAAAGGTATGGCATTCAAGGGCTTTTGTTGCCTTGCAATATTGCATAGTATCAAATCACTAATATCTTTATCAATCACATTTTGAAATACCTTTCTCAAGCCCCTTTAAAATTTTTGTTGTAAAATATTTCTGTTTCGATAACACATATGGCAAATGTTCCTCAGAGTGCTATATGCCGCAATTGCACTGTTTATAGGTTCACTATGTCTCTGCTGGAATTGTGATTACTTAAGGTTCCTTTCCTATGTTTTTGGTTGGATCTACTATGCATTACATCTGTTTCTTAGTGTAATGATACTTTTCATTATAAAGCCACTAGCTCTAGTAAAGGGGCATCATTTATCATTATTAAAATAACAAAATGACAATAAATCTTTACAGAAAAAGTATGAAATGAGATTATTTATAGCAATGCTCTAAATGCCATGGCATAGCTTTCATTTTCAGTATTTCCATGCTAAGCTTTATTTTGAAGGATTTATATATCTCCTAACTTTGAGATTGTCAGACTACATTGAATCTTTTTTCCTTGTACTTGCCTGCATTGGCTTAGCTTCAGCTCTGGAAAAATATTATCTTTGTCTTCCTCTCTGAACTCTTTTGCACTTTTTTTCGCCACTGACTTGTAGAATACGTTATTATTCCCATTCCTTGACAACATTCCTACAAGACCATATTTTCTATGCACCTTACAATTATGCAAGGAAGTGGTAGGTTCCATAATTAACAGATATTCTTAATTATATTTAAAAGATGACTTTAATGGAAGAGTTTGCCTTTCCTTTTCTTTTTTTTTCTTTTTTTGAGAGTAAATCAGGAAAASGAAGCAATAAAATTTGATTAAAGCCTTAAAAAGCACTAAGGCATGTGTACCTCATTTAAATCAAGTTTTGTACCTAGGGAGGTGAACACCAATTCCTTGCTCAAGTGACAAGGAAAGGCTAATATTAAACCAGATTCTGTCAAACACTGCAAGATCTAGTCTTCTTTACCTGGATGACCTAGTGATGATAACATCACTGAGTTACTGATATCACCAGTGTCTATACAGACACAGGGTCCGATTCCAACATAGGAGACTGCTAACAGGATCCAAGTAAAACTTATTTCAGTAATCATTGGTTAGAGAACTCCTTCATATGATAATGTCTCYCAAAGCTTTTTGAAGATTCCTAACATTTGATCCAGAGAATCCATCAGTCTGATTGCCTGTGAGCCATCTGTGCTAAACCAGTGAAATGAAACAGTTGCAAATCTGCTTTAAAAGCAGTTTTTCATTGTAAGGTTTTTTAGCACAGACTTAGTAACATAATTTTTAAATATTTTTATTAAGCCCCTTTAAAATTGTCATAAAGCTTACCTGGCATCTATTGATTTGATTCATAAGCGGAAGCATAATTTCACTTGAGGATCAGAGTGTACAGCTGAAGACAAGTGTGTTCCTCAAACTAGGCCTTCAAGTAAGTACCTTGCAATAATGACATGCATGGAAATGGGAAGTCAGAGCACTCTGAAAGCCTGGAAATAGAAAATGGTTATTCGAACCATTGTATATCTGCTCACATAGAAATTGACTATATGATGAGCTGAGCAAGAGAACCAACAACAAGTAAAGTTAATTTATTTAATGYTATTCTAAGTTTTGACATCCTAAATTCCCTGATCCTGGGCACCTGATTTGGAAAAGTGTCACCATGGACTAAAACCATGAACTAAGAGCAGAGTTTTTATATATTGCTTCTCAATAGATTAGACTAATTGTGTATCCACAGATGTTTTGGTGTGGGCGAGACCAAACATCRAACAGTGGCCATACAAAGCAGTAAGTGCTCCAAAAGCCTTAAGCTTTTATTAAGGATTTTATTGCTGATTTTTTTAATCAACACTGTAAACTCTGTATTCAACAGCATAATCCAAATAAAATTAGCACTATCTATATTTTTATCCCCAAAAAGTAAATAAACAGTCTTGAACTATGCATTTTTTCAAGGCTGCAGTAGTTTAGATAGCAGCTATAACATTTTTTCACATGTAATTCTTTGGTAATTCTTTGGTATTRTATCTCTTTTTTTGGAAGATTTAGAAATGCTGGCAATTTTGCAGTCTCAATCTCCTAACCCTCTGTGAATAATTTTTTCCTGTATTCTTAGTAGGGCAGTAGCCATCATGATGCAGAAGGATCTATTCCGTTTTTATTGGCCAAACAAACAAGCATACTTCTGAAACTATTTTTGTGTCAATGAAAGAAAAGCTGAGGTGTCAGAGGTCTGATGGGACAGTGTTGATGGAATCACAGAAGAACATTACACTGTGTCTATTTGCCTGGATTTTTTTTCCCCAGAAACAGACCAAGACTTAAATTCAGTAATGGAAACATTTTTTTCTGTATCTGTCATCTAAGAATGATTAAATTACATTTTGTCAAATGCTGGATGAGTCTCTCAAAGGAATATCAAGGACTTAAAAGATTTATARTTTCTGATATCCTTAAAACTCCAAATACTCCGAAGTTCACTAAAGGTTCAGTGTGTAAGTAGTACTTTGATTGCTTGGRTAAGTGTAAATACTTGCTCACTCCTCTGTAATAGATACCGCTCAACAAAGCTGATCAAATTAGTAGTTGCAAATAATTAATCTGTTTAAGCTGCCCTTCTTTTTGGTAGGCCAATTATTCCTGAACATGTTCTTACCTCTATGAATTAATTCATTTTTTTAAACTTTTATTCAAAATGAGCTCACTGGCTGTGTTTCATTTACTGTGGGCAAAAGTGACAATCCTCCAATGCAAGATCTTATCACCRGTCAAAGTACAGCAAAGCCAACAGTCTTTTGGTGTACAACTGGTCATTCAAATCATACAGATTTATTTTTTATGCTTCATGCCATTTGGTTACAATTCTCAGTATATCATAACAAAGTGTAGGAAATACTGAATATTTCATCAGTCAATGCAGTGAATGCAATTCATATACAAATATGCATATATACAGCTAGTCTATTCACCAATGGACTGTCAAGAAAACATTCTCAATCATTTTTGTRAGCAGTGGGAGGAAAATAGTAAGTAAACCAAACCAAAAATACCAGTACTTTAGAATTCAAATCAACAACAAACATCACCACCCAGTATTCAAACATATCTTTTATTAAAATGATCTGGAAGAATTTTAATAATGTATCATTCAAGAGCATGCATGCAGGCATGCCATAAATTCCTCCAATAAAGACTGCCATTGTATTTTTATCAGAATGAGTAGTCATTCTCTTGATAATGTGTTTCATTATTTTGAAATGTCTGGAATAGTATTATTAATAATATTATTAATAAAATATCTTGACTATTTTAATATCATTAATAAAACATATGAAGGATTATTAATAAGATTTTTAAGAGCCCACACACATCCGCTAAGAGTCACCAATGAAAATTATGATTCTATTATATACTCTTTTTCAACTAACTTGTAAGTCTAAAATTTCTATTGAAATTACAATAGAATTAATTATTTACATGGTATTTAAAATTTCAGGACAGTTAGCAATATATTAGTTATTACTGGTTCTGCGAAATAGCATGGCTGATACTTAATGGTGAGAAGGTGTCTTTAGTTCTCTTTATATATTATTTCCTTCTACTTTTTGCTAATTAAGGTTACCTGCCACTAATACATGCAGCTACAGTAGAGTTAAGTCCATTGCAATTATCAAGGTGGAGCTTAAGGAACCACAGAACTTTATCCTGCTCTCCCTATTAACTAAGATCTTTTTCTATGGCAGTCAGGCACAAATACAGCATCAAGGCACATTAARTCACTGACAGTTATTTTGAAAAAGTTTTGAGGAGTAAAGTTAACTCAAGTTTCAACTCTATTATTCTAAAATCATTTGTATGAAGCACTTGACGGAACTCTAGTAAGAGAAAGAAAAAAATATATAATTAAAAAATGTCTCTCCTGAATAGTACAACCAAACTTGCGACCAATTCTGACATGTTTGTGTCATAAAACCTCTATGGTATTACAAAGGCCTCAGGAACAATAAAGACCTTTATATTCACAATAGCAGAAGAAAAATATCTGTAAAGATTTCCTTCTGCTCAGAAGGTTTTCTGCCAGAGAGGTTTAAGGAATTGGTATTCTTTTGTAGGAAGTGATTTCAAAACAAAAGGAGTTCAYACTGTCATATGTATTATGATCCTACAGAAGCTGCAGGAAAAAAAGATGGAGACCTGCTAGGCCCCCTCACTTCAAACAAGCTAGAACTAAATGAGAACATTTGCAGGAAAGATTCATGCTGCCACAAGATGTGCAGTCCCCAGCTTCCAAGCGTTATTTAGTTTTATTATGAAAAAGTATTAAATGTTTACTAGTCTAGCCATTAAAATTATATTAGGCTTGAACAGCTGCACAAATGTATAGTTAACAGCTCATCCAGAAGGCAAAAAGGGTGCTTGTGTAGTAGCCTCATGGACCAGGTGGACATCTTAGGAAGAATRTGATATACTTCGTAGGAAGGAAGTACATCACATGGGAATGTGATGGGAAGTATCTGCCAATGGTAGGTAATCCCACAGGGCGACGTTTACAACTGCACAGTCAATTTAAGTTCTTCAGTCACAGCGCATGCTCTTCAAGCATCTCTGCAGGAGACCTGACTCCTTGCCAGAGGCCACAAGTTTGAACATATTCCAATACAGACCTTAACTCTTGCTGTGATTTTGGCTTGTGAAATTTGTTCACTTTGTACTGATGGGATAAGGAAAAATCATCAAATACTGGTATATCTCCAATTGTTTTTCACAGTTCCTCTTTAAGTGTGAGAAATGACAAGATGTCTGAACTAGAGTGCTCTAATGTATCCAATCACAAAGAACCACTGCACATAAATTTATGCTCTCACACACAGAAATACAGAAACACTCCAGAGAAGGGAGATATAATGCAGATATAAGCAATGCAGAAGCAGCTTTCTTGTAGGAACGTTTGCCCAAGAACCAGATAAGTCTGAGTATTAAGATCTTACAATGCATCCTACTGTTTCTTGTGAGGTACTGGCATGACCTTAGTGAGGTATGGTCTAACAGCCTTTGTTACCTCAGACTGCAATTAAAATTACTCTCTAGGAATATTACTCCAGGTCAACTTTGCCTTTTTGTCTGTGTACAGTCTAGTGAGCTTGAAGACATTTAGTTCATTCGTTGTTGCAACAATTATTGATGCTTCCCTCCTCCCACATACTTGACAAAATTAAAAAATTGTCAGACAGCTCCCCAAAAGCCAACATTTAATTAAAAGATGTAATCAATTCAATACCACTATCCTTACTGTTTAACACATCCAAACACATGTAATGAAGAAATTAAGTTGCAAATAAACAACTACCCATCACAAACAAGTAGGGAAAAATGGTGCAAATACTGATCTTGCTTCTCGTAGCAGGATAACTGAAGTGCTACTGTGTGGGAGATCCTAGTGATTATAGGATATGTTACTGTAATACCAATGAGACACTCAGCTGGCTATGCTTACAAATTGGAATTACAGAATGAGATGGTTGAACAGGCCTGAAGTATACAAATAGATGCTGATCTTATCTGGACAGATTTTTGTCAGCTAATAAATRGATTTGCATATAATTAAAACTAAAAAATCAGTGTTTTTACATTCAGAACTCTTCACTATGAGGGTAGGGTAGTAATTTCAAAACACTGATGATTTCAACTCTAAAAGGTTTAAGTTTATTAACATGAAATTGCATACATTGACAAAGAAAAGCTTTCAACAAATCATCCAGAGAAATAAATATTCAATATCTCATTGTGACAATTCGTGACTTCTGTCAAAAATCATTCACTCATAATGAGAAAAAAAAATACAAAAGGTATCTATGCAGAGCCAGAATCTAGCTATCATGAATAATGAATACATATGAATGGGTAAATAAAACAGATTGCAATATACTTCTCAGAAGCAACCCGAGGCATTGCATGAAGGAAGTGACTGAAGTTCTCTGGCTGTACTCCATCTCACAATTTGGCCTTGAAAAATGTCTCAAAGCTTATAAAAAGTCAAGATATTTCCTTATAAAAAGTCAAAATATTTCCTCCCAGGGAAATCAGAAGGCTTTTGTTCCAGCAGTCTGAACAGTCCGTTCATTCCCAGACTGACAGCACACCTGCCATCCCAAAAAGATAAAACCACAGGTCATCCTCTACTACTTCTGGAAATTATATTTCACAGGATCTATGCTGGGAGCAAGCAGATATGTGATAGAACCATTTTCTCCATTGAGTAATTTATTCTTTCTTATCTTACCATCTGGACTATCTATTGGGGTTGTCTCTGCTCTAAGGTTACCATAAACTCTGCTAATGACAGATTAGGGCATTTTCTTTATGTGCTCCTTTACCTCTTCTTACCTTTTTCAGGTTGATCTAAGCTGAAGCTAATCACCTTATAAGCAAACAGAAAATCCTACAAATTCTATAATGTTCTCAGTGAAAAACTGGTTTAATTTTATAAAATGTCCTTGTCAATCAGGTGATGCATCTGATGTACATGCCACATTTCAGAACCACAGAAAACAGCTAGAAAGTAGAAAGAATTGAAAGCTCAGACTTAGCAAATTAGTCTTTCATTTGCTTCTTGTCTGAAGATTTTGCAGTTCCAACCTCTTCTTTCTCTCTGTCCAAGAAGGACTTCACTCAAAGCCCACAAAAGCCAGCATAACATTTTCTGTTGCTACTAGCTGGTCTTAGATAATATTCTAAGGAAAAGCCCACATTCCAGAACAAACCTCTGAGTGCTGCAAGAGGAATTAGAATGCAGACAACACATCACTGTTTCTAATTGTACATTATCATAGCATTATAAATATGGTCTTTTTTCTACTTCTCTGTTGATGTTGCCACATCAGTCAAATGTCACTACGGCTAATTATGCAGGCATGTTTCAATCTGATTAAAACCCTCATCAGTGTAATTGAAAACCATCAGTGGCAATGTTCTAGATGGAGAAAACATTCCATGTATTTTAAACAGCTATAGGTGGACTATCACTTTTGCTATCACTGCCTCGTATTTCCTGTGATGCAGTCCTGCATCCAGGTGTTTCTGTCCTTTCTGAACTTATCTGCTGTCACTGAGTTGCTACATACCTTGTTACATATCTGGCTCTGATTTTTTTCTGTAAAGGAAACATGAATCCAAGGTATGAGATGGTATGAGATTCTGGTAGGTACAAATAATTATGCTTTAGCACGTGCAGCAGCACAGAATTTAGGTTGTATCAGGTTGTACCTGCAACCTTAATCCTGGCATTTTCTGACTTTAAAGTGAATGATGTTGAGCTCTTTTAATTARTTCCATGCGTATGTTCTATGTGCAATATTCTACATAGTTAACAGTACATCTCTCGTTTCTTCATTTTCTTGGCATAAAGACATGACCTTCAGATGTGGGCATAGAGAGCACTTCTCTTATCCTGCTCCACATAAACAAAGATCTCAAGGGCATGCAGTCCTCTGCTTGAACACTGTCCCGTGCAGCTCCTTCTGCAGGGGAATCTGCCCGTTTCTCTGCACACTGCTGATCCTGCTGCAGGGCCAGCTGAGTAACCTGTGCCTCTTAAGCCATCAGGTCTTGGATTAAAGTAGGATTTTGCTATCTGCTGAGAGAAAGGYCATCCATTCTTGCTGTACAGAGCTATGTGTGACAGATACCTCTTTGAAGATTCCTTTCACAGAGCTGCTTYCTAAAGCTTTTGAGTCTCGAAAGTCTTATCTCCCACAGTTCATAGGACGAACCGTCCCTTTTAATCAGCCACACATTTATCACTGGAGATGTCTCAAATTAAGCAGAAATGCCTGATAAATGGCTCTGCTTGTCTTGGTCTCTGCTGGAATCATTTAAAAAGGAAGGAGGGATTATTCTCTGTATTTTTGAATGAATTGACACATTTGCTCTATCTTAATTCAGCTGGTTATGATGTCACAGAGGCATTTGTCAACATCATTTGTCAGCCAAGGCTGATGGAATGCAATTAAGACATAACTATAAAGAAACTAACAGACAATTGCAAAGCCTTTGGGATATTTTAAAGGGGAGGAGCAAGGAAGTATTCAATACTGATGGTAATTAGATAACTGACTTATAAAAATGAACAACCAAGGCTCATGACAATATTTAAACAGGTTGGAAGGAAACTCATTTCTTTAAAAAAAAAGAAATCTGCTCAAAGCTTTCTATTATAGCTTAGGTGGGATTTGACCTGCCTCCACAGAGTCTGACTCCACAACTCCATTTGTCGGAAGGCAGCACTTGCAGCCATCTGTTCTTAAGCTGGTCAAGACTCTACAATATCCCAATCAACAGCAGGTAATGCTGTGATTATTTCAATAGATGTAAACAACTTATTTTTAAGGACAGTCCCAGAATGAGAAGCAAGAAACCTAAGAATAGAGGACGATATCTCTTTCCTTCCACCCACCCTCCCCCCAAAAAATCACCAATATCAGCAAGGCTATGGTACTTATTTCTTGTCTCATGTCACCTACTTTTGATCTAATCTGTATAATCATACACTCTTCTCTGTCATACTGCTGCTTTGTCACTCACCAGAAATGGCTCCATTTATGGTGGCAATTACTGTACAGTGCAGATACTAGTTGTCTTACTTTTATTGGAATGATTTGGATAAATGTTGTCATTTGTACTCCTTTTGATGATAGTCATTTTCCTTGCATGAGTCAAATTGCTAGAGAAATAGGCCCACTTTGGGGGACTTCCAGGCTTTCACCTTTCACCCCACTAACACAAATGATTCTTACAGCAAAGCTGCCTGTGATATATCTGCTTCTCTGAAGAAATTGAACATATTTTTTTTCTTCTTGTTGATATGCCATGTCCTCAAGGAATGAATCACAGCTGATGTGGTTATTCATGACCATTGCCAGAAACATAATGTAATACATATATTATATGTATTACATATTATATATTATATATGTATACAAATACTTTTGGATGAAAAATTATTTGGGATTGCCTCTTTTTGAATAAGTTTTTAAAAGATCCAATTCTCCTACAAGAGAAAGAAAGGGACTCTTGGAAAATGGGAAAAGCTCTGCAGAAAATTATATTCAAATCACAGTTTCAACTGATGTATCCCATCTGTAGAGATAGGTCAGATAACAGAAAGGTAAAGAATGCAAATCTTGTGAGACCTCATAATTTCATCTCATGTCCCCAAAACTGCTAAGCTTGAGTGTAAGCTCCACCTTAATGGTTTTTCTCTGTCTCCTCTCAGCGTGTCAATCTGAGTGATATTCACAAGTTTCTTTTAATCTCCAGCTTTAGGTTTAAAATGAAGATATTTAAAACTTTAAACAAACAAAGAGAACAGTCTATATATTTGAACAGAGAAGTTTTAAAAAGGTCAACCATCCGCAACTTCAAAATTCAAAGCAGTAGGACAAACTGAATCAGCCCACTCAGAGTGGTGTGGGTTTTTATAACTGTGTACTTTTTAAGCTAGGACAGGTATTCGGAGTGCTTCTCGCCCTTCGGAGGTCTTCTCCAGCAATCTCAGTAAACCACTTCTTCCATGATCTYCTCCTCTTGCTACCATCTCAAACATCCAAATCTGCCTCAGTTCTTAACATCTTCTCTCCATCCATTCCTGGAATTCCTTGCCTATTCATCTTTGTTGATCCAAACAAGAACTTGAAGACAAGCAGTGCAGAGACTTATTCCAATCAGTGGTTTCAGAATTAGCCTTCTCCTGAAACAGAGGAATACTTAAACTTCTATTCTCATTGCCTCTGAACATGCTATCCTAACCTGACGCTGGGTTTGTCCCCAATCCAATATCTCACTCTTCCCCTTTCCATAGATACACTCATCCTATAGACTTTCACTCGGAGCATATTTTTCTCCAAATCCATTTGACTCTCTGTATCACTGGGGTCAGTGTTGTATCTCTCACTGTAGTTTTCTCCTTATTATAAGCCTGGCTGCTCACTATGAAAAGCCTTGTGCATTTATATGCAGATGACACTTCTATTTTCACTGAATGATGAGGTGTCCTGGCTTTCTAATTCCCTTGCCTCCAAAATGGCAAATGTGATCATCTGACTTAATGAGCACCTTTTCCTTCAAAAGACTTGATAAAAAAAAAAGTGGCATAGCCTTTGTGTTCCCTTCTCTATTCAAGATTTCTCTCTCAAAACACATATCACAGAATTTTCAAGGTTAAAAAATGTATAGTTAGATAAAATCATTCATATTCATGGCAGATATTCATAGCAGCACTTAGATGCTGTGTCCAGATTGGACATTCTTTGCTGCTATTCAGAACACTTAGATCCATCTGACCAATTTACAGTCTAACACTTCCCATACAGGAAAGTTAGAAGAAGCAATTAACAAAATGGTATCTGTAGATTTCAGATTACAAAACATAACAATCCTTCTATCATTTTATATCTCTGTTTCAAACATATAGCTTTATTTGTTGACACTCAGACGTAATAATCTTTCTGAATGGATACAACACTATCAAGACAATTAAAAAAAAAAATTTCTCAGCAAGTGTGCTGATGATACCAAACTGGGAGGAATAGCTGATAGCCCTGAGGGCTGTGCTGCCATCCAGAGGGACCTAGACAGACTGGAGGACTGGGCAGTGAGAAACCTCATGAAGTTCAACAAGGGCAAGTGCAGGGTCCTGCACTTGGGGAGGAATAACCCCGGACCCCAGTACAGATTAGGGGTTGACCTGCTGGAGAGCAGCCCCGCAGAGAGGGACCTCGGCGTCGTGGTGGATGACAAGATGAYCATGAGGCAGCAGTGTGCCCTGGCGGCCAAGAAGGCCAACGGGATCCTGGRGTGCAATAAGAAGAGTGTCTCCAGCAGGTCGAGGGAGGTGATCGTCCCCCTATACCACCATGGTAAGGCCACATCTGGAGTACTGCGTCCAGTTCTGGGCTCCCCAGTACAAGAGGGATGTGGAGCTGCTGGAGAGAGTCCAGCGCAGGGCTACCAGGATGATCAGGGACCTGGAACATCTGCCCTATGAGCAAAGGCTGAGGGAGCTGGGYCTGTTCAGCCTGGAGAAGAGAAGGCTGAGGGCGGACCTGATTAGCGTTTATAAATACCTCAAGGGAGGGAGGGAGGAGGAGGGGGCGGCCTCTTTTCAGTGGTGGAGAGCAAGGTTGTGGAGTCTCCTTCTTCGGAGATCTTTAAAACCTGCTTGGATGCAGCCACATATGCCACGTGCTCTAGGTGACCCTGTGTGTGCAGGGGGGTTGGACTAGATGACCTCTGACGTCCCTTCCATACTTAAGCATTCTATGATTCTATGATTCTATGACTCTATGATTCAAATACTGAACTTTATCTAATCCTGTCTTCACCCAGCTTYTCATCTTTCTGGCAATGTTCCTTTGCTCTATAGCCTTTTTCCTTATAGAGTCTACCTTACAGATGTACAGAATATCCTACACTAGTGTATGACCTGCTGAAATATACATGAGGTATGATGGCAATCTCATCAGGTTATTTGACTTAATGAGCATAATTTTTACATTTCATGTTAACTCTGCCTTCCATATGTTCTCCTCCCTTGCTTTACAATCCACTAGAGTYTCCTTAAAACATTTGAAGTACATCTGAAATACTCACTGGAATGAGATCTAGTGTTAATATACATTTTTTTTTTTTCTTGCAGAAAGGAGAGTTTTTAGGTGTGTGCGTCTTCATAGATACACTAGATTACAGAAACCATCAGCTATTACGAATCACCTTAGTTCTGCCATGGCACTAAATTATTTTGCAGCAGCTGAGAATCTGTCTAGAATACTATAAACTTTCCCTTCTCCCCAGATCTTAGTGTGTTGCCAGCTTATACTAAATGAGGATTGATTTGTTCCCAAAAGGGCTTCAGTTCTTCAGTTCTATTCTGAGTATCATTTCTGTTGAAAATAAGTTTATACAGATGCACTGTCTATGSTAGCTTACAGAGGCAATCTATGCTACCTGTTGCTACCTGTTCTTTCAATTGTCAGGGGACATGGGASGGAAATGAGAATAGTCAGGAGAGATCTAAGGCATATATGTGAAATTGGAAAGATTATTTTGAGGGAGAAAATGTCATGAGAACATAGAAGGAGAAAGATTATTGTGAAAGAAGAATAGGGCTGGATGTAACGCACAAATCTGTAGCAATGGCTCATGGAACAACTTGGAGTTAGGGAGATTTTTGGCACGGAATTTTCTAATTGAAAACCAAAACAGATGAAATCCATAGATCTTCCCCGTTTGCTGAAAAACAATGAAAAGAAACAGGTAAAGGTATAGTGACTAAACTGAAAGTGCTATATCAGCAATAAGCCACAGAACCATTTACTACGTGACTAGGCTCAATGTCTGTGTAGAAACTGGGACAGGAAATGCAAATTCTAAAACATTCATCAAAAGTCAGGAGGTCTTTCTTATTCCCAGTTATATTTAACTGACCAATGAACTCTATGAAGAGGAAGGCATCGAGGATCTTCACACTTCTACTGTGGATGGATCATCTTCAGTCACCTTCCTTGCAAGTATCTTGATATTCTTTGGACTTTTCATTAGTTTCAGATTCTTTGATTTCGCTTGATTCATCAAAATATGATGGAGGGGGAGAAGGGGAAGTCTGAAAGGCATGTACTGAAATGCAATGCATTCAATGCTTCAAAAATTACAGGCTAGGTTTAGGTTCTAAAATGTCTACATGGTAAGTGTTTACAATTAGGTGGGACAATACAGATCTAATGCAACAAGCTATTTCAAGAAAAGACTAGTGATATAAATAGCAATTCAAAACCTAAATATTTTTCTAAATCTGCTCCTTTGTTGAATCTATAGAGTTTTTTCACTATTAAATACTTACCTAAAAACTGTTCTTTAAAAATGAGTAGTATAATAYACTTTTAAGAATCTCTACTATAGTAAAATTAAAAAGAAAATTAATCACTTTGAATTCCAAACATTTCAAACCCAAGGCTGAAAGCATAACACTGTTGGCTTCCCCAAGTCTCCTGTTGTTCCCATTTTAAAACTACTACTACCAAWACATTACTAATATTTTCAGATAGCTACAGGGAAAATGTCTGTGGTACGTTCCATGTATCATCTGAGCGACATTCAAAAAATGGAAAAGCACAGTTTTCAAAGCTTTGTTTCAAAGTTATTGCCTAGTATTTTAGAATTTGATGTGCAAGTCTGGGTATTTATTCATTCCTTGATAAAYATAATCATATCTATTTTCTACTCCCTGTGACATCACTGTCAATCAAAGATGATAGGAATTTGAAAGAAGAATTCAGCTCTTGCAGAGGGGTTTTCACTGTGTTGCAAGAGGTCTATGGCAACTATGACATACTGAAGGGTGTTCTGTTGTACTTCCACAGTCAAAATATCTAGCAATGTGAAAAATTTAAGGAGAGAAAATAAGAGTAAATCATATTAATGTAAGAATTTCAGATTATTTCTGTCTTTGTTACTTTTTTGGTTTTTTACCACAAGATTTAATCAGTAACATTTAGTCAATCAAGTAATACAAGATATTTTTATAATTTAAAGGACCGCTAACTACTTAGTAATAATAGGAACTCCAGACAAAAAGAATCCTTCCTTTCCTTAAGTTTTTCACGCCACATAAGAACMAGCCTTCTCAATGTAAGTTTTATGTTTGGCTCATTTGCTAGGATGTCATAGAATGCCAAAACAGAAACTAGTGACATGCACTGTAGGCTGTTCAGGAACATGCATGAGCCAATTCATTCACTCAAGAGCACAGTCTTTAGCGTTTGCAGTGAGGAAGGGAATTCATAGCTACGATACCGATCAAAATCAGATTAATTAAATTCTCCATGATCAAAATTCCTCTCATCTCCATGCAAGTTTCTTTTCTATGAATRTATCTGGATCTATTTTGTCTCACTGCTACATAATGTATGTGACTCTGTCCAGGAGTAATCTGGTTGTATTTATCACCTTGAATTTTTTTGCTCACACCATCTGTGCTGCATCAGCCTTCAATACCAATATAATCTCTTGGCTCACAGACATATTCCAATCCTTGGGTCACAGTCACCCTCTTATTGTTGCTTTCTTTAATTCATAGATTTGTCAAACTGTATTATGGACTTTTGATTTCCATCTTTTCTTTTTTTTTTTTTTTT
>NW_020455684.1:101067-154258 GCF_003342845.1 Nothoprocta perdicaria
TCTGATTTTTTTTTCTTTTTTTTTTTTTTTTTTTTTTTGTTTTGTTTTTCCTATGCCTAGTGCTTCCCTCTCCATAAAAGAAGTATCTTCATTAACCGTTAAAATATATTCAGTCCACCTTCCTATAGCTGTTTTTCTTCAGTATAAGGTTCTCTGTTAAGAGCTTAGAGAGGCATGTTGAAAGAGTGAGTTAGATCCCACATATAAAGATCTAAATTCTTTTCCACTTCCATAAAAAGGGAGTTGTGCACATATATGTAGAGCACAAAGTATTCTCTAGACCAAAGAACTTCTAATGTGAATTTACACTACAAAATATGACTGTCCCTAAATGAACAATTATTGTTCCAAAAAGTACAATACTGCTTTAAACAGAGAAGAGACATAAAGTGGAGTATGACAGCTAACCTGGTAAATCTTTGGCACAGTTAGGAAACATATCTGTTCCCTAGAATATGAGACAGCCCTTGACAACGTTTGCATGTGATGTTTTCATACAGGATCTGGCCTCTTCCAGAGCAGAGAGTGAACTGCCACTCAAGTGATGAATGTGGGTTAGGACAACACAAAATCATAAGGCAGGGACTACAGATTACATTCTGAGAAATTACATTCTAGAAATTCCCATAGATCATGAAGGAGCCATAACCCCCAGAAAATGCTAAATTTTTACAAATGAATCTAACCCMTTAGGGGACTTCTAAGATTAAGTACTTTCCCTTGTCTACATTAGAAGAGTGTTTAACACTGATCTATATGAGAGGATGTGCTTCATCATTCAAAAAAATTATTCAATGATTTTCAAGGTTGCACTTGCTTTGGTGAATTTGGGAAAAGAATTGAAGATGGAAGTGGATTAATTATTTGTTTGGATGTGTTTTAAAAGGCCAAAGACAAAGAAACCTAACTGAAATGGCAAAAAGAACAGGACACAGACATTTGTTGCAACGCTGTTAATGAAGAGGATGGCATATGAATTGAGAATGTCCTCAGGGAAGTCATATTGCTCCTCATTAAACTTCACTATATATGGGATCTAACTCACCCTTTCAAAAAATTTAAATGCTTGGAACAAGAAAATGTATTCAAGTATTTAGCTCTTCCTACCTTGGGGACAGATTGCTAAAAGCAAGTTATCCAGAGAAGCAAATGCATACTTCAAGAAGGAAGTAGGAAGGAAAGCCAGAAATTATATTGTGACATACTCAGTAATGCTTACCTACCTGGTAAAACACACTGCATTGGCTTGGTCARCAAGTCTTAGCAATGGAAGCAATTAGGGACCCTGGAATATGGCACAAAGCAGATGGCCTACTGCATGGGAAATTGTCTAAAATGTCCAGTGAGAATGCAAAAAAGTGTGTTGGGACCTGCTATCAATTGCTTTCCAGGACATAAATAACTGCAAGAGCTCAGTACTCCAACTCGCAGCTYACCCAGATACCCATGAAAGCTTCAGGTTACTAAAGGTCTTTAAACAGTTTTGAACAAAGTGAAGCCAAATGCTTATTTTAGGCTAAAATACAGCAAAGGAGTCTTTTTTAATAAAGCTGTGGGGGAATCCTGCATTACTGTAATGCCCACTGGGTAATGACATTGACRGTTCAGCTTCTGATCCTAATCACCTTGAAGGTGTGGAAGAGTATAAAAATTGACGTCAAGGAAACACTTTAATTTTCCTGTACCATCTCCCAGTAGCGGATCCACATGCTGTTTATCTGAAAATGATCCATCCTTTGACAAACACCTTACAGATTCCTTTTCCAGGGAAAAGGGGCTGCCAACCCTTCAAAAAAAATGCAGGAGGGGGCATATCATCAAAGAATAGGGAGTGATTAAAAAAAAAAATCTTTAAACCTCATTGAAGCAACCTAGAAAACTAATGAACTCCCTCACGGTATYTGACTACATGGCTGAGCCTATTGTAATAAGCAAGAGAGTCGTATGTTTTGCCTCAGTCACAATGTGACTGGTTTGTTCTAAAGGCAAATGTATGTGTGTGTGCATGCATATGTGTGTTTAAGCATGTAACATCTGCATCTCTCAAATATTAAAGTCTCAATTTCCAGGAGGGAGATGACTTATTAATTTTTTTTAATTATCAAGCCTATTATTCTATTAAAAAAAATTAAAAAAGGTATACAGGGAATGCTGCACCTTTTAAACAACATTTAGAGATGGGATCAATAAATTGGGCTGCTTTTATTGAAGTGCTTGAATGAGGAATTAACAAATTGGCAGCTGAGTCACATGAAGACAAATTAAATGATTCAAGGATTGAAGGCATTTAAGCCTTGACTGATTTTCTCTATTTTTTTCTATGGATTGTATATCAGAAGCACAGGTTTCACATCTGAATGACTGAGATTTCGATACTGGTGTATATACTTGGAGATAAAATCCAGGTACAGCTAGAATGTGTCACGGTGTTCACGCTGCAACAAAAGCATGAACCTGAATGATAATTCTCCTTTACAATAGGATTCATCTCATCTAACTTGAGGCACTTGAAAATAGGTCAATTGTCTAGTACTTAAATGACCATTATTTGGTGAAAGTAATTCCATGATATCAAATACCCATATGTTAGCTAGAGGTACAAAGGTAAAGAGATGCTATATGGCGGCTTGTGCTCTTCTGCTACTACTGAGTGGGAAATGAGCTTTATCCTTGTTTTTAAGCTAGCATCAAGGTTGCTGTTTTCTCTGATAGAGGTATGAAAGCTTCTACAAGATAGGCATTGCTCTGAATCTCCCAGTGCTCTTTTGGCAGTGGAGTTCTATGATGATGTATCAGACTCTCAAGAAGGGAGCAGAATAATTCATTTTCTTCCCTCTGCAACAAGCTATGCCATACAGCTCCCTGCTTACCTGTTGTAAAGCCTTCCAAGAGTCACCACCACCAAGAGCGTTTCCTGAATTACCTGCCCAGAAAGTAACTTGGGGGGAAAAAAAAGTCAGAGGCAGAAGTAGGAGTTCATTAGACACACAAAAAATGAATATGCTTTGTCAATTGACGGAGGGTGGCAGAAATATGTTTATACTACTAACAATATAGAGTCAGGATGCTAAAAGCACTGCACTGAAACTGTCCAGGCTAATTAGTTCTATTGAGAAATTCTACCATAGCATAGCTAATGGTTCCAGTTCCGAGGCCAGTTTGTTCAGAATCTCCAATGCAGACAGACCTGCTCTCCCCAGAGAAGTATACAAGTTAATTCTTGTACCTCAAGAAGGTTTATCTTACTGAGCTCACAGCAAACCACAAGATTAGATAAGAATAAATGTGCATTCTGCTTTGCAATTCCGTTTTCTCAAATGCTTTGTTTAACTGTTGAATAAAATACTTCATTTTAAGTAGCCACTTGCTCTGATGCCTTTGGTAGAGGTGAGTCATTATAGCACACACAAATACACTGTGAGCTCAGAAAACTAAACCTACTGTGATTTATTCCCTCTAGCACAAGGGGTCTCATTATCTTTGTATATATTACAGTGAAATAACATTACAGATCTCTGTGATAAAAGTGTTTATTCATAGACATTTCCAGTTGCAAAGAAGTAAAATAAAACAAAAAGTTACCTGATCAACTGAACAAAATCATCTCCAAATTTAAAWGCAGCAAGCAAACAAGCTCCATTTCTTTGTTTTTTCCCTTTGTCAATATTTTATAACTCAAGAATAAACTTGCATTCTTCCCCTCTAACATGGAATGGGCTTTTACTRCATTGTATTTCCAGCGTCCTGATGGATATGTTGGGTGACACCTTTGAAGCTAAATTCCACAGGCTGTTCTCACCAATAGTCCTTCAGATTATTCTCTGAGGCAAAAGCTGAAAACACTTGATGAGGAACAACACATGAAAAAATTGATGAGTACCTAGCCACTGCTCCACTGCTGTGTCCCTATGCAGGAGAATTGCTCAAGAAAGGGAAAATAAGAGAAAAGAAAATAGGATCTAACAGAAATTATGACATTACAGAAGCTTGCTTGAGGTGAGAGACAGTTACCACTTCCAGGATGGCTAGTATGTACGGAATCTACTTCTCCACGATTCCCTCRGCAACACAATCTGCCTTCCTAGCGCATACTAAGAATAGATGTAAGAGTAAATGAAGTAAGAATAAATGAAGAGTGGAGCAAAAATGGAGACATCATGGTCAAACTTTGTTGGATTCCCCGAGAAGCTGGTAATCTGATGATGCCGTAGAGCTGACAAGTGAATGGAAGGTGGAGTGAAGACACTGCTGCCAAACTCTGTGGTAGCAGAGRTAGCAACCTGCTCATACTATGCAGCTAATAAGCCAAATAGTACGATAAGATGTTTGACGCAGTGCCAAAAATGGTGGCAGATCAGTCCCTTCTGATGGACTTTACTCAAACTTTTCCTCTTTCTCATCTTATTATAATGCCAATATATCTATCCTAGAAGTTTCCCACTCAAGTAACGACCACTCCTTACTGAGCATACTCTCTAGGTTTTCCATTAACTCAAGACTTTTTAAATCAATAACAAAAGTATGACAAGAGCCACTCAAGCTCCACCTAAATRTAAAAGAAAATATATAAAAGGTGAATTAAGGAGGGAAATAGTAGGAAGAAGGAAAAAGGAAGAGGAAGAAGGAAAAGAGAAGAGAGAAGAAAGGGAAGACTCCCTCATAACTTCTGGATCAGTCAAAGGGCTGAACTCATAACTCCCTGTTATAACTCATAACTTCCATTCCTCGAGTCAGKATGCTGCCTGAAGAAATTCCTGGAAGCTGAGAGCCCTCTCCCATCTTCTGGGGTGAGTGATGATTGCACATTTGTACACTTGGTCCTAGGTTAGAATCCCACACTGTAGTAGAGAATTTCCTGTACTGATATCTGAAACCTGCTTTGGAAATGTTATATTTGAATAAATCGTACTATTCATGAACTCAACTACTTGTTTTGAAGCCAATTGAGCCTACAGTTGATAGATTGTGAATCTGATACTGCCAGAGTCAGGCCTAGAGTTGATCATGCTATTTGTGAACTCTATTTGCTGTTTTAAAGGCTATTAGAATTATATTTGACAGACTGTTTGTGAACCCGGTACTGCCAGAGTCAGGCCTATAGTCTCCATAATATTTGGTATCCCTATTAAGAGATGAGTCCAGGTGCCCCCAGTCCCTCTAACCTTTGAGGATGAGCTGGAATACACGGGGATTCATCTCGTACCAAATTTGCCCCCCCTTCAAAACACAACACCCTTCATGCATTCCCATAACTGTCACAGCCTGAGCACATCTGGYGAACATACCCCAAAGGCCATACATTCATGCCATATCCCAATACCTCTGAACCCCAATGATGCTCTTCTAAAAGAGAATTTCTCTTCAAAAGGTCCACACCCTGGTCCTTCCACTCGTAATAAAGTGCTACTATGATTAGTCAAGTGAAAATTGTCATCTGGCAGGTGGTATGTAGCTAGAGCTCCTTCAGTCCTTTCCCGGTGCACAGAGTGTAAGGGAAGTCAACTCCTTAAAATCACACTAACCAGCCACATCAGCCCACAAATATCATGGCACAGACTTCATCATAATTTAAAACATACAGATAYGAGAGGACACATAAAACTACTCTTACCTATTGTCTGTGTGCCATACCCCACTAAGGGAAATYATGGATGCATCCTACCAGCAAGCTTGACAAAGCTGAGGTGCTTTTCTCCAGACTATAGCAGTGCTGATCAAGGCATTTTGAATGGCAGTCATCCAGATATGAAGGAAATGCTGAATATCTTTCCTGCTCTCTTTTCCAAATTGGTGAGTGAATCTTTCCATAAAAAACCTGTGTGCCTACATAGCTGTAGGATCTTTGCTACAGATGGCATTCCATAGTGTCAGTAATCACCAACTTGTTGACTAAAGGCCTCAAAAAATAATGCTATMTTTCTGCATAATTAGTAGCGACATCTAGCACACAGTGTATGGGAAGAAAATATCTAGCACACAGTTATGAATGCTGATGTCTGCTATCTGGAAAAACATTTCCTAAGCAATCATTTCATACTTGAAAAMAAGATGTGGTATATCGATGGACAGTGTGGTGTACGCTCAGAAGTGCAGACACAAAAGCTGAGACTGTACTATTAAATGAAAAAATGAACAAAAGTCTGTGATGAACAATGAAAAATAAACAAATGAAACTATTTTGATTTAATAGGCAGACTGCATGTAATTTGTATTCTGAAGGCCAAAAATAAATTAATTCGTATGAGCACTGGTCATTCCGTGCCAGTTCGTCTTACAGATAGAAAATGGTCTCAGGCACACTTAATTTATTGGAATAGACATAGCAGAAAACAAAAACTTGATGATGATGGTCTTCAACAGGCCACTGCATGTTGCTGCTATACTAGAGTAGCAGAGAAACAGCAAGTGCTTCAAGACTGCCAGGCATATGCCTGGAAACAGCTAGAAATGGAAGGAAAGCATAACTTTTCACCCCTGTCTCCAATCTTCTATCTGGAAATATGGACAGTAATACTCATTTTCCTTTCGAAACAGGGAGTTATGAAATTAAAGGTATTGGAAGAGCTCTAAAGATTACAATGTATATGTTGAATTTATGATTTATTCAGTAGTATTGTCGGTTAGCATTAGTGGCACTTATGCTACTAGCAAAAGAAAAAAAGAAAAGGGAAAAAAAAAAAAAAAAAGTACCTGAATAGACAAAGCAGGAACTAAACCACTTAGGAATTAAAAATACATTTACAGAAAGCCCTAACAGAAGAAAATTATGTCTCAGACAACTTAATCATTTTTTTTCCCACAAATCAAAAAGTAGCCCACAAGTCAAGTAACAATTGGATTAAGAYACCAATCACCATATCTATTAAGTTTTTTTAAATTACATCACAAAATTTAAAAGAACATTCCAGCATAATATGGAACATTATTCTTATTGCTACATCTAATTACAAAGCGGTGTAAATCACTCACTCTAGTCTTTAAAAAGCCTAATTCAAATACATAATATTAAAAATTGATACAGCTCCCAAATGAATGGATTATAAAGCTAGTGATTTTGCATGTCATTGGAAAGGACTGTTACTGAAAGTTTTCATGTCTCCTTTCCTTAGTAGATATTTCTCTTATTGGCTATCATGAAACTGAGATACCAAGCTGCAGATTCAACCGATCAGTTGAGATTGCCATCAAGACGTCATGACAGATCACAAGCCTTGGTGTTGCCTGCAGTTCCCTGACAATTTCTTCTTGTCAAAAAATTTAAAAATGTGCTAAAYTTCAGTTAAGTGGGCCTATACTCACTTTCTTTTTAATACTATAAAAGAGTTAATCTCAGTATTAATTAGTTACATGAAGTTAAGTGCCTCTCTTGAATACAGGCCATGTTTATTTGTACCAAAATGAAAAGAACTAGTCCAGTATTTAAAGCACAAGGCTGGATCAGGCCTGGATAAAAGAACTTTATTCCTGACATGATTCTCTGTCCAGCATGTAGTGCCATTGAATAGTAATGACATCATTAATTTTTAGGACTTCAGTAATTTTGTAAATTAATTTGGCCTATCTATCTTGGGAGGCAAAGGGCAAAGAGAAAGTCCTTAAATATTGGTGATTTTTTTTAATGGATGGTGAGAGCCTTCACTGGTGGAAAAACACTTMGATAGTTTATACTGTATTCTAGACATCCCTATGTCACTTTCACTTTTGAAGTCCAATGCTGTTCTGAAATAGGATGCAGCATTAAAATATCTGAAATGAAGTTGAGTATCTTATCTTTCCTTCAATCTGAATAAATTACCAAGCTAATAATATTACTTTCTTACACTTGCATTAAAGATCAGGGTCAATCCCCAATTTTTTTTTCCCAACTAATCTGCATGTAATTGGGTCCTTGTTAACCTACAGGAAAGTAACTATTCATAGAATCATAGAATCATAGAATGCCGAAGGTTGGAAGGGACCTCAGAGGTCATCGAGTCCAACCCCCCTGCTCAAGCAAAGCTTCACCCCCCAGCTGGCAATTCTCAGTGCTGTTACTGGTAAGTCACCATCATTTTTCTTGAGCAATTTTGTGAGAATTTTAGGTAGAAATGTAGGATTAAGCTGGTAAATCTGGTGTGTAATTTCAGGTATAGGAGGTAATATATAGGATTAATACATTCKATGCATCTTGCTCTGACAGACTAGAAAATCTTCAGTAACCCASTATAGTCATTCTTTACTCCCGCATCAAAATACTTCAGGTTCTCTTCCTGTCTTGTTTACCTATACATGTAACTATGCTTGTACYTTCAAACCAGATATTGAATCCACATGTGCCCTATCCACTGTTCATCAGCAAATGACAATGTACACTTCCTATTCCAAGCTTCTTTTAGTCCCGGTATTATCCAAGAGRCAAGGCTGTAAGAAAGTAATGGCAGATACAGAGGGGAAAAGTGAGGAATCTGAGGTGAAAAACAGGTGTGAAAGACAGCCTGGTAGGTGGAAAAGTCTGGCAGGAGGAGGAAGGACAAAAGGGAGGAGTAGGTGTTAATGAAGCTTGCTCCAAAAGATCTGGAAAAACTGTCCTATATAGCACACAGCTGTTAGACCCCTTAATGTATTGGTTGCCATAGACACTGCATTATGACAAGGGAATAGTAAAAAAGGCAGAGAAAAATGGATGCACTTAATCTTAGGGAGAAAATCTGAGTAGTTGTGTCCTTTGCCTTAAGATCTGCCACCTCAGTAAACTTTCTATACCTCAAGGGAAGTATATCAATAGCATTCATCTCCATTCAGGTGTCACAGTTGGATTTTATTTAGGCCACCTACAATAATAATAAAATGTAGCATCCCCTACAGCACCGAAGCTCAAGAAAGCAGTGAGATTCTCCCTATTCTTTACCCAGCACCAATAGTTCCTGAGTTGTTAGTGGTGAAAAGCAATCATGCTATCCATAAGATGTTTTTAACTTATCCTTCAAGGCTGCTTCTTTCCACTAACACTTCAGGCAGTCATAGAGAAAAGGCTGCAACAATGACTGTTCTCTTCAATTCGGGCTTCATGGTAGGTAACTAACTGTGAGTYAGATGCCAGAAATGAGCTACGTATTGACAAAAGGATTGGAACAGTTGGAGTAGGAAGGCAACCCTGCAGACCATCGAGTTCAACCACTCTGCCCAAGCAGGGTAACCTGGAGCAGACTGCCATGTCAAGGACCACATACAGTCAGGTTTTGAGTATCTACAAGGACGAAGACTCCACAACTCCAGGTAACTTGCTGTAATGTTCAACTACCCTCACAATAAAGATGTATTTTTATGTTACCTTAATCCCTTGTTTCTAACCCTACTGATAAAGCAGTAGTATCATATTCCTGTGTGTATGAGGGAGATGTAAAATTTCATTTGTAAACAAAATTCTAGGACAAGTTTATTCTGAAAGTTTTCTGGCCTAGACTAGGCCTGTTCTATAATTTTGCCAAGAAAACAGTCTACGATTTTATATGTCGCAACAACTGGATCAGTGTGTCTGGAATGCCCCAGAGGAAGCTGCATTATAACAGTGAGGAGTAATACTGATGTGCACAGGTCCTTGGGAATGGAAAGTATAAAAATAATACTAGAATGGTTTATAGTGTCGTTTAACTATTGAAAAATATAAAAAAAAAAAGAGAGAGAGAGAAATTGACACTCTTCAACAGGTACTAACGGAAAGAGTCACTCACTTCCGTAAGTGAGTTTGAGTTTTATATATGTGATGTCTATAAGGTCCTATTTGAAACTAAGGCATTAAAAACTTTAAAAGAATGCAAAATACTATTATTCCTACTGTCTTCCTAGGACAGCATTTTATTCACTTTCTGATCTGTTTCAATTTGCCAGGATGTTTAACTATCTCCGTTCTTATTGGAATGCTAAACTAATTGGTACTGAGAAACCCTGAGCTATTTTTCTGGGTTTTTTTGTTGTTGTTGTTTTATTTTTTTTTTAATCTGAATCATGTCATTCTACAGAGCCACCTAAGACGAATCTGAAACAGTGGGTACAGTATTTCAGCAGATGCTTATCTCCTCTCAGCCTACTATCTCTTTTTGTAGAGAATGGAATTTGATTACAGAAGGAACCTATCTATAACTCAGCAAAAAGCACCTCCTTCATAATTTCCATAGCCCTGCTGCTTCACTCTAATTAATGTTCATCTACAACTTACTCTTCCTGCAGCTTTGCCCTTCTTAATGAGTGAAAAATGAAATCTTTTAAAAGCAGTTTGTCTTCACGGAATTATAGAAGAAAATGGATCAAATCATTTAAAGTTCATAATAAAAGTCTCATAGACCTTTAAGAAAATATTGTCATCCAGTTTAAATAGGGCTTTATTTGATCCAGGTGCAGCTGGATATCAAAATGATAATGTAAATACAACAATCTATTGTCAAGGGTGTAGGTGTTTTAATTTCCTTGCAGATGATATAAACCTGGCTTTTCTGTTTAACTGGCAGGATAATCAGCATGCAACTGTGGGAAACCATCATTAATATGATGAAATATGGAAATAAGTGCATGGAGAGAGGGTAGAAATGAAGTCATGGGGTGAAGGACTGGATTCATGATCTGGGCTCTATTCCCATCTCTGCTGCAGGCAGAAGTCTGTGTCTAGAGAAAGAAAATATAGATATTTCTTTCACTTTTTCCTTATTTATGGTTGAAGAGCTTCAACACAAGGACAACTTGTCACCTTTTGCACACACGCAATCCAATGAATCTTTCCTTGGCATGCAAATTTGTAAGTTTTAGCATATACTCCTGAAATAGAGATAAAAATAATGTGTAAATTGAGAGTAGGGATTTCACCGGGCATATGCCTACCTTCAGAGCTTGAAAAAGAGGCATAGGCAAAAATCAAAATCCTTAGGTATTCAAAAAGTATATTAGAAGAAGTTTTATAACACTTCCAACCTCACCTTGGGGAATGATAGAAATAGTTTGCTTCCATACACTTATTAACCTTGCAAGTTCACATTTTACTGTAATAGGTGTTTTCATCACACAGAAACTGATGTATATTTACAACTGAATGAAGTGTTTAAAATTAATTGGTGGAAGCAGAGAATGAGTTGTGCATATGTGATTCATATGCACCAATTCCTAGATCTAATTTTAGGAAAAGCTATGTATATTCATTTATATTAATTACTGGTTTTCAGAAATAAGCTCTAAATATGTCCATTATAAGGAAAGTTTTCAGATGCTACTATTCTGCACCCGAGAAAATAATTTGGCTAGGAAAGTMATTTATTTGAATCTTCCAAGTTTAATTTATGGCATACACATGAGGTTTTTCCAAAGTAACATTATCCCAACCCTGAATTTTAATAAGAAAGAGCACAGTGCTGACTTTTATTTTTGATTGTAGTTCAGATAATTAAGATTACTTTAACATTTTAGACAAAACACTGATAAGACCAGCAATATATATGGAAATGGGATTTGAGTTTTTGCTGAATTTATTTCTTCTAGGTAACAGCAATGCTCTAGTTCTAAGCTCACTTACTTCATATCACGGAGTACATTCAAATTATGTTTCCCTTTCCCTTTTCTATAAATGGATTAAGGTTATTTAATTTCTGCAGAATGCAGATGGCCTTGGAGGGCAGTTCTTGCCCCCCAAAGTGGTTTCAATTGAAATGTTCTATTACAGATAGAACAAATCTGCACTGTGAGGGAAAATCCATGAAGAATTAACACTGAGGGACATGGTTCAGGAGTTATATACTAATGTGCACAAATTGAGTGTCTGAGGCTTTTTTTGAGTGTCTGAGGCTGTTTTATGACAGACTTCATGTGCAAGGTACATAAGCCTATCATTTAAAAACAAACTTTARCTCTATTTTTCCATAGTGTCCCCCAATGGTGTGCAAAGCTGMAGAAATCTGAATGGAAAAGTTCTTTTGTCCATGTTCTTTCTATATTGCCTCTGTAGCTTATCGGAGGATCACAGAATAACTGAGGTTGCTATCTTTGGAGATATCCAGTCCAACCCACCTTCATAAGCAGGGACACCTACATAGAGTCATGTCTAGGAGGCATTTGAAGATCTCTACAGAAGATGTCTCCACAACCTCTCTGTCAGCCTATTCCAGCACTCTGTCACTYTCACAGCAAAGTTGTTCTTCCTCACAGGCAGACGAAACTTCTTGTGTTTCAACTTATACCAATTGCCCCTTGTCCTGTCACGGGCCACCATCCTCTTTACATTCTCCCCTCAGGAACTTGTTCATTTTGATAAGATTCCCTCTCAATCTTCTTTTTCCAGGTAATCATTTCCTCAAAAGAAGAGATACTCAAGTATCTTCACAGCCCTACACTGGACCCTCTCTGGAAGTTCTTCCTTGACCTGCTGGAAACACTCTTCCTAAGGCACAACAGGATCCCATTGGCCTTCCCATCCCATTGATCACAAGGACACGTTGCTTGTTCATGTTCAACTTGTTGTCCAATAGGACATTTAAGTCCTTCTCTGAGARCTGTTCTCCAGCAGATCAATCCCAGCCTATCCTGATGTCTGGAGATATTCCTCCCTAGGTGCGGGACCCTGCACTTGTTTTTGTTGAACTTCATGAGGTTCATGAAGCCTCAGAGTTTCTCTGTATGCCTAGCAAGCCAAAGACACTGTGGTGTTTCTCTGACACTTGATCTGCCTTGGTTATTTTGATTATCAGCTTTTTGAGATGGAGATTGCATTTAGCACTATGCAAACACAATATCTTGCATAATGAGGCTGAGTGCAGCTGAATGCTACTGTAATACATTTGCTTAGTAATAG
This sequence comes from Nothoprocta perdicaria, assembly GCF_003342845.1. Taxonomy (NCBI): domain Eukaryota; kingdom Metazoa; phylum Chordata; class Aves; order Tinamiformes; family Tinamidae; genus Nothoprocta; species Nothoprocta perdicaria. Next base: position 113,876 of record NW_020455684.1, read on the forward strand.
CAATGCTTATAGTTGCCATTGGGTAGTAGAATGAACCTTTCTACTATCCAAAGTGCAACATATTCAAGTCTGCTGGCTCATCTGAAGGATTTTACAAGAGGAAATTAATGTAAGGTTTAAACCCACTCAGGAGGAAATAAATCTTTGCTTTCAATATCTATTTTGGTCATAAATTTAGTTTTAGAGTCTCATATATTTTTATTAGATACATTCAAACATTTTAGAAGGAAGAATTAGGTCTAAGTTTGCAAAATCCACTTATTCTATCCATTTGCCTTAAAAATCAATTTGTTACCTAACTTCATTGTTAGTATGCTAATTACTTTAACAACGTCTTTGAACATTGCTTGGAGGATTTGCTTTTATTTGAAGGCAGATGTGTGAGATGTCCTTAATCCTGTATGTTTCTGAGGTAAATATTGCCAATATTTCTTTAGGGACTTTTTTAGCTGGAGCATAATTTCTGTTCAGTTTGGAATCACATTTGTTAAATTATTTCCCAACTAAACCACAGCAGGGAGAAAACAGCTGCTTACATACATACAAGAAAGCTGAAAATAATAAGCTGGAGGATRTGTGCACTACAGAAAGCTGATAAATTCCATTTCAGAAAAGTTTCTGAAAGAGGGTGGAAACTTTTGTTTYGCATTGACCATCTCATGTGAGCTGTCTTACCCAGAATGATAGGCAAAATAAAAAAGCCATGTGCCAGAATCCTTTGGATGAATGCAGATAAAAAGCATTATGTTCAGAAATCACTGAAGGTCATTGGGATATAACTGGTTAGTATGGCTGCCTTCAAGCAACCAGCAGGTTTTGACAGTTGTGAATTCATCCATACCTGTCATGAAACACATGATCAGCTGTCTCTGCTTTCCTTCCTAGGTCATACCTCGGGAGAGATGGAGATAGTCTCTCTTGATTCTGAATATGTATAATTCTTCCTTCCTCACCAGTCAATTCATTTTCATTTCCATGGAATTATTTTGCCATATACCTTCCAGGTTGCAATCTGTATGTTCTTCTATAACCACTGTGTAAGTTTCAGTATTTTGGTGACATTAGTCACAGATAATCKCAGTGAAAATCATTGCCCATATCTGCACTAGATAACTGGAGATGCTTAGGAACATTACCTAACACTGAAGCCAGAGCATAGACAAGGAATAGCCCATATCTATGCTAGTAAAATCTTTTACCTTGTGAAATGATGTGGCTACCTGCAAACTGCAGGTTGGATATAGTTTCTGTAGAAGTTTGATTTACCAATCTCAGCCTGAAGTTTTTGGGGAGACTGCCAGTTGTCAAATGTCACAAACATGCCAAGGATCAATTTAACAGGTTACCAGTGTAAATGACAGAATTTCAGTGCCCAGGAATTATCCTGGGATTAGCATACAAATTGAATGTTTAATCTCCTAGTAGAAAGGTAGTCATTGAGAACTAAGTTTTAATATAGTTTGTCCTCTRAAAGAACAAGAAGAAAGGCAGACAGTTTTGTAAATAACTTTTTAAAATTTTTGTTTGCTGTATTCAGACTTGAGACACACAGAGTTAATTCCTGTATGATGCTCCCCATAGCTGCTTCCATTAGAGAAGCACTTCTGCCTCTCTTCATTCACATCCCAGAGGCCATGCAGAGGTRAAAGGAACTTGTTGAGCAGCTGCGGGCAAGTCAAAATACAAAGAGATTACTGCTGTCTTCCAAGAGGGGACAACTCATTGTCCATCCCTAATCTATTGTTCTGGCCTRTTCTTCATCACAAGTCTATATATGGCATGGATGCATGTTCAGCAAGTTGTAAGTCATACCGAAATGGGGGGATGGATGGCAAGCTGGAGGACGGGACTACTWTTTAGAGGGATATAAGCTACACAAATGAGATCACAGGAAACTCCTGATGTTCAGTAAAAGTAAATGCAAGGTCCTGCACCTGGGATGGACTAACTTCATACTCCAGCAGACATACAGGAGCAAATCCATCACAGAGACATGAAGATGGTCAGGAAACTCAAACATATGATGCACAGGGAGAAGCTTAGCGAGCTAGGTGGGTCTTACGGCTGTCTTATTGGAGAGTAATACAACTACCTAACAAGAATGTGTAGAACAGAGGGAACCAAAGTCTTGATGGAGATGCACAGCAATAGGACAAAAGGCCATGAAAACAAGTTGGAACATGGTCAGATTATGATTAGCTATTAACATTCTTTTCACTGTGAGGATGGTCAGATTGTGGAACAAAGGTTCAGGCAGGCTATGAAAACTCCAACCTTACTTATATTGCAAATGCAACTAAAGAACTTGCTCGGTTGCTCTGAACAAGCTGCACTAACAACAGGCCGTTCTTTGAGAAGGGGGTTTCATGAGAGACCTCCAGAGGTCCCTTCAAAACTAAATTATTCTATGATTCCATGACTAGATATCACCTGCCCTTGCAGCACTGTGGAAGCTGCTTCACAGTTGGATAACAGAACACTAGGGGGTCTGAGTTATATTTGCATAGAAYGCAGTGTAGAAACTGAGTGCCAAAACACATCCTCTTAGCATTCAAATTAATCTGGTATTTGGAGCAACCATTTATCCTCTGTCTCACTAAGGAGATGAGGTATATCACTGAAAATTGAAAGTAAGCTCACTGTGAGCATGCATAGTGCTCAGTGCATAGTGTGACTTACTGCTACAACAAACTGCTAAAACAAACTCCAGAGCAGGGTCATTTTTGCTACCAGAGTTTCCCTTTCCCTGTCACTCAGCRCTGTCTCATAAGTCTGTGTTACTGGTAAACACTAAAATGAATAAACCAAACATTAAAAGCAAAAATACCTGGGTTTAATAGTGCTAAGATAAGGATTGTATTACACATGCACACAGAAAAGAAATAGACAAAACTCATGAAATCAAATGCTCCGGTAGTTATTAGTAATTTAAATTATTGCTAACCAACCAAAGATGCATGATGGACATAATGGACATTTACCTTCAGTCAGATTAATCAATTGAGACAGACCTGAAATGGATCATTGCTGCAATGATGCAACTGCATCATTGGCTAAAATAACAGTTTGGCCATTTACTAAAGCACTTTGTTAATGGCTGAACCAACACTCCACAGTGTACAAGGATATATATTTTCCTTCCTTATCTTCTGTTTTAGTGGTGAGAAAGAGATATCCRAGTTGTTCCCACAAGTCTAGTTGCATTTCGTATAAAGGAAATTGTCTTAGTTCCTTAAAATAGTGACTTCTCAACAGCTCAGCAAACAACAATCCTTGACTCATGAACCTGAATCATGAAYCCATGACTTTTAATCACTAACCCAAGGTATAGCCATACCATTGGCTGGACTTGRATCAACGTCTGTTCTCATTTTCCATTCCTCTTGCTACAATGCAAATACAAACTCAAGAGTGGAGCTAAGCTGGTCTCTGAAGTTCTCTGGTGGTGATGAGTCTGAGAAGAGTATGACATTCCTGGTACTTTAGAGATGGTCTCTTGTTCACAGGAAACCTGAGTTATGTGGATCAAAGATGAATGTGTGGTGAATGGATAAGACAAAATATGGCCATAAACAAAGCAGCACAGTTCTTAGCAAGCTAAAGCCAATTTTCAAGAATATTTTTGTCCTGAACTTCTAGACCTGACTCATGTAATTCACCCAATGCTATACAGGCAGCTGGCTGCAGATGTAAGCATTTGTCTCTTTGGCATTGGAAAAATGTAAAACTACGACCATTTCCCAAAGGACAGAAATTCCAGTAACTGTGCATTCAGGCTGAATAGTGTATTGCCCATTTATCTCCGTAGATCAACCAGCAGTGTTGGTTGTTGTAGGTGTTCCATTAACAAGTTGCTCAGCACCTGGCCCATGACTATTACACAGCTGTTCTTCAAAACAATGGCACTAGTTTAAGCACCACTTGGGTAGAATTTTCAACGCATCCCAGTATTTGTCTTTCTTCCAATTATTATCTTTTTGCCATTATCCTATTTCCTTTGTTCCCTCATTTATTCTGAGCTGGTCTTTCATTCTCAGTTCCTGTTTTGGCATCATTATTGTTATTGCTTTTTCAGAATTTTTCTGCCCTTACTAGCCCTCATCTGGGCCATTTGCTTTACCCTTTGTTTTATTCTTGTCTTCTGGACTGGTCTTGCAATAAGAGATGACTGCACAGCAGGGAAATCTTTCATCTCAATGTTCAGCCAGTAAACAGAAATGTTGAGCTCACTCTCGGGGATCTTTTTTTTCCTCCCCATCAAACAGAACAAAGAAAAACACAGCAGCTTTCTGCAAGTTAGCCTCAGAGCTCTGTTCTCTGCCAGGACCCTCCTCACAGGTTCTTCTGTATGGGTCTTCTACATACTTTACCATCCTAAATCCCAGTTTACCAGCACAGTTATTGTTGTGGTATTCGTGCATAGATTATTTTATCTCTTGCCATTCCATTATCTCCAAAATATATTTCATAATCTTTTCTTCCTTTGTAAAACACATGAATATGTATTTAGGGGRAAAAAAAAGCAAAACAAACAAAAAAYCCATTGTAGTTTCATTTTTAAAAGCAAGTTTCAGGAGACTTTAAACAAACGTACAATCAAATTGACACTATTCAGAATTTATTTAAGATTCTCAAAGGAAATCCCAGTTCATTGGTACTAGTTAAAACTCAGAAACTGAAAGTTGAGCATTTTGAGCATTTCTGCTGACTTCCATTTGTCATGTTTCTTTCAACTGCAGCCAAAAAAATACTACTTACAGACATCCAGCATTTCCTTTTATTTTACTACTACATTCTCTGTACTAGTAAGCTTAGGAGGCAAAAGTAAGAAAGACTGAATGGCATCACTCTCACTTCTCTTTATTTTTTTTTCTTCCAGATCATCTTTTAAGTAGAGAAAATTTCATGGAATTTGTGAAACAATGCTCCAAGTCAAAACACAGGGTTCTACCCCTCTGGATCTGATATCTTAAAATTTGTACTGAAGGACCACATACAGTAGGAGACAGTTTCTCTACTTAATTAAGCTTTTTTTTTTCTTTTCCTTATTGCATTTTGTGCTTTCCATAGGAAAGTTTACCTTTTTCCTAGCCATTATTTTATATATATAATATATATGTATATTTCTTTTGTATTGACCTGATCAGAAAATGCAATTTGTGTTTGATAATAAATTCAGTGTGGCTGGCATTTAATTTCATGTACATAATTCTCTTTCAGTCAGCTGCTTCCTTCAGAAACCATCCAAGGTCCTTATACTAGTCTCACCCACAAGATAGCTGCTTGACACCCTGTAAGATAYCCATGGATTGGCTTTCCACCAATATTTCTAGGCAGTTAACCAAGTAGAAAGCTCACCTGAGCTGCTTACCAGGTAGAGGTGAGAAAAGCCACTCACACATCAAGAGTGCCAGATATCCTGTCAGGCAGAGAACATAGCCTCCAAGCAATTTGGGGAATCATCTGGCTAAATATTTGAAAATTCAAATTTTCAAGTAAGTTTATCTGGACCAGTTTGCAGCAAGGAGTTCTGACAGCAATTTCCAAGGTCTCCAGAATCTGTTGGTTGCTACAAATAAATCTTAATGTGAATTAATATAGAGCAATTCTTAGTTATCACCAATATTCAAAGAGGAAGCATGGGCCAGTTAATCTGTTATCACTCTCCAGCAAATCTAGGATCCCAATATAAGATTCAACTAATGAAAATTAAAGATAGAGATATAATTAACACCAGTCAATATACTTTATTAAAAAAAAATAATCAAACAAAAAACATCTTCCCATCTGATTTAATTGCATATGTGTGGTTGATAATATGCTTAGATGTATTAAGGTATTTGACTTGATACCACATGATATTCATGATGAAAACAATGAGCTCTACATAACATCAGTGCTGCACACATTGAATGGTTTAAGAACAAGCTGGGTGAGCTCTGTGTAAGAGGCCTATGAGAAATCATCATCAAATGCAAGTGTTTCTAAAAGCATTCTGCATGATTTTTTTTAACAGCAGAATTTATTACCACAGCACTACATCTCCATCCTTTAGTATTCACCAGTAAATATTTTATTTTTCCTTTAGGCTTTGCTTTAGGTAAACTTAAATACTGCTACTTGATGTAAYATGGGCTTAAATTGGTGAAATGTACTTTGCTGCATTTAAAACTAAAGTTAAAACTAAAGAAGTTAGTATCTCTTTAATCTAATTCATGAAGATGTCCACAATACCATTAGTGGATGAATAGTTTTCATGAAGGACTCAGCAAAATTGACTTCAGATACCAGAGGCAGTTCATGTAAACTAGTTGAGGCATACCTACATGACACAACACAGAGAATGAAAGCACTTAAAGTTGTTTAGTTYGGGAAAAATACTCCACCTCAGGTAAACGCTATGGTAATGTAAGCATTGCATTTCCTTTACAAGTAAAGTGTTTAGATATCCGCCCCAATATTTCTGGAAAGTTGGCAAACTGATTTGGAGAAATGAGGCCTCACRTAAGAGGCTTTCAAAATCTGATACAGAAAGACTGAACAGAAACCACCAAGTGATCAATAGAGGTTTGAACAGACTTGTCATCTCTCATTGTCATTTTACAAAAGGCCCATATAGAAATGAACACAATGGTCAAAAAATAAAAGTTAGAAATTCGTTTTGCTTGCAGCTATAGAACATCTAGAAATATCTCTCGCCAGTAAATGATCTTTCAGCTGACTGTTGCTCTCTACCACATCAAGGCTTTGTGTTTAWGAATTCTTGGCAGTTCTCAGATTAATAACACCCAGCCTATTGCTAATAAAACAATCTTTCTCCTTTACCCTTTTTAAGCTGATGCTTATGCAAATTACATCTGAAGAGACGGTCTTTGGATTAAGGTTCCCTACTGATGGGTAGGTAATTCTCTTTCTCTGTGGCAGGTAATGCCACCCTCACACAGATGCTTGAATGCTGGTTCAATTTTCTTGATCATCAGTAATGATGACATCTGTTAGCCTGACTCTATCCAAACACTGTGAGGATTTTGTTATTTTACACAGCTTACCCTTCTGATTATTGCTGCCTGTTCTCACTGCTGGAAAGTGCAATATTGCTGCTACAGTGCAGAATACACCACACCAACACACAGGTGTTATAAAAGAGCTCTTGTTTTTCAGGGCATCTAACGGATGCTGTGAGATAAATAACAGAAAGCCAATGCCACACAGGCAAGAGCATGGCAGGGGAAGGTACAGGGAATGATTTGCCATGAATTCAGTGAGTGTCAGTCCAGACTGCTGTCTGCAGCATATAAAATATTATTCTTGTAGGCACAAATGATTATCTGATGGCTTATTACCCCAAAGCCATAACAAAATTGAAAATTAAGTTCTGTCGTGTGCTTGAGACATAGCCTCTTCAAACACATTTAGAGATACCCAGGCTTCCTCCGTTATGCAAAAATACCCGAAACTAAAAATATCCATACCCGAAACTCAAAGCTTACTGTACACATGGTCAGTAGTGGAATGGCTCCTATGGAAGCACTAAGAGGTCCATAGTTTCCAGAAAAGAAACACTATATATGTTCTTTTTTTTTTTTTTGAGAGAGAGAGAGTGCAAAGATTGCACTTATATGCAACAAGCTCCAGAATTTTGCCACTAAGCAAGCAGTATGAAGAACTGGTGTACTCTTTCACCAGTCTTTTCTTCCTAGTTCAAGAAGGTAAGAACAGTATTTGTCCTGAATGGTCTTTTCACATAATCTGCATTCTCCAAATGCAAGCAAAGCCAGCAGAAATAAATGTTTTTTTTTCTTTCCTCACCTTTTCTCTGTTCCACAGGAATGGAATAATTACTTCTTGAAATAATTATTCAGATAAAAGTAGCTTCTACAATACACAGTCACAACTAGACGTGTTCAAACAAATAGTAAGACTCAATGCACAAAAAGACAGTGTAATACCAAAACATATAGATGGAAAAGTGTGCAGTTGTGTGCCATTCTGGGCTCCTCAGTACAAGAGGGATGTGGAACTTCTAGCATAGAGTAACTAAGATGATTAAGGGACTGGAGCATCTATCATAGGAGGAAAGACTAAGCGAACTAGGCCTGTATAGCCTGGAAGAGATTGAAAGGGAATCAGTATGTATAAATAGCTGAGTGGAGAACGTAAAGAGGATGGGGCCAAACTCTTCTTGGTGGTTATCAGTGACAGGACAAGGGGTAATGGGTATAAACTAAAACTCAGGAATTTCCATCTCTATATGAGGAAGAACTTCTTTGCTGTGAGGGTGACAGAGCCCTCGAACAAGCTGCCCAGGGAGSTTGTTGAATCTGTTCTAGAGATCTTCCAAACCCACCTGGAAGCAACTCTGTGCCCCGTGATCTGGGTGTCCCTGCTTGAGAAGGGGGATTGAACTAGATGATGTCTAGAAGTCCCTTCTAACCTCAACCATTCTGTGACTCTTTGATTCTGTGATCTAATAATACATCTGTTCATATTTGTGTGGTCTTATGCAATTTATTAGTAATAAGTACTTTCAATATATGCTGTGTGCAATGAGAGTTACCTCGGAAACACTTTACTCTGAGAGATTTTTTATGTATTCATGCTTTTTCTAGTGTTGAAGTAAATACTGTGATCTACTTTAAATTCTGTGCTATTAACAGAATACCAGATGATAATGTCATAAAGACAAATGTCCGTGACTGCAGGATGACTTGTATTGAAGGTTCCTAACTAAGGATTTAGAGCCTGGTCTACAGACGTAGAAGTTAAAAAAATGCTGCAATTGACTTGTATTATTTGGTGCAGGTCGGAGAAATAGTTCTAAATTACTGACTCTCATCAAAATATGGTTCTCCACCTCAGCTTTAAGATTTCTGTCACCTTTAAATTGCTATATTGCCTTATTTTAAACATCATCTAGCAAGTTTGATTTARCAAAGCTTAGTCCTTCTACCGCGAAGGATGCCATAGATTCAAATAACGATGAAAATATTGTTTCTGTGATTAAAAGCAAGACTCAACTCATGCGCAAGGCTTAATGCCTTTTTTGCTGGCTTCCTTCTTGCTCAAGGCCTGGAAAGAATAGAAGACATAGGCTAGAAAACAATGGCAGGCAGCTGGGTTCTGTGTTCAAAACAATGCCGAAATCTCATGTCTTATTTTATGAAAGCTCTGACAGCTGCTAGCACCAACTGCTTTACAAACAGAACCACACAGGGTAAAGAACAGCCAACAGTACTATTTCAAGCTATTGAAAGTGTCTAAATTGCCAGATTATCTCTGGAAGGCATCAATATTTTCTGGGAGCCATGCTACCCGCTTGGGCTATTTCTTTTTTAAAGGAAAGAAAGACCATTAACATTCAGATGGATTTTCCCACATTTATTTTAGTGGGTTGTTTCCACAGCATATCGTAAAGCTGAACATTAAGAATACTGGGAGAGCTCTGGATAGGCATCATTTTAAAGCAGGAGAGATGCATGGCTGTTATCAGATCTGTTTTGACCTGCTGAGCTGTCCAAGAAAGTCATTCTCTTCTGCCCTTCTCATCTAGGTGGGTTTTGAAGATCTCCAGAGGAGACTCCACAGCCTCTCTGGGCAGCCGACAGCATGTGTCACAGGGTTGCATCCAGGTGGGTAAATATATCTCAAAATATATTCGTAAGAAGGATGCTGAGAGAACAGAAAAAGTATTCAGAAGAAAAAAAAAATATTCCTAGTAAAACAAGCTACTCAATGAAATCTGTGTTGTGTTGAATGTCTTTCTTATACTTCTGTATAAGAAAGTACATTCTTATACATAAGAATGTCTTCTTATACTTCTGTATAATTATCTTGGCTTTGTGACGATTTACACCTTAAAACCACTATACCAAGGGAAATACTTACTTTTTATCCTGGCAAACTCCCATAAAATCTCACATATTGCACTTGCTATGAAAGGCAGGTGCTGTGATCACGTCTAATTAGTGCAAGAAATTGTAGGAGGACATCTCACTGTTGAGACCTTGACGATACTGAAAAATGGTACATGAGAAAATATATCTTTCATTTTGAGAAATGAAACACTGATTTCTTGGAAGGTATGGCTATAGTTCATAAAAGCATATTATACAAGTTTTTATGAAGGAAAAATTTTGGGGAAATAAAGACTGAGGGTACACAAAGGAGAACAGAAATTATAGATTTTCAAACAGAAAATTTTAGTGACTTTCCTAGAGAATTTCCATCCATAAGAGCCAAACAGGCTGTTTGATTTTGGGCACTACACACACCATTATAGAAAGCATCTGCACCAAAACGTTCAAATTAAAAAAGCAGTAAAATAAGTCATCCCTTTTTCTCAGCTGTTATGCATACATTTCTTAGGCTTGCCCTTCACCCTTAAGGGCAGCATTAAAAACTCACATTTAAACACACATTTAAATGACAAGTGACATTCAAAGGCTGCTAGCCAACAGTAAAGGAGTTCTTAAGCATTCACCATAAAGGGTGGTCCACAACTTAATGTGTTAATGTCTGTCTCAGAAAGAGTGCTCCTCTCATTCATATGGAAATGGACAAATTTGCCTCTCTTTCAAAATGATATGGACCACACCTCTCATTAGTGTGGCATTTGATCACACACAGCAGGTTTCATTCTGCTTACAAGAAAGTGTCATATTAGGATAATGTGCTCATTAATATTAATATAAAGAACTTTATTCATGAAAATTAATGATTAGTTATTTATCTTCCTTTCAAATGATTTAGCAGTTAGAAATGACAAAGACAGCAAGCAATATATGATGACCTTGCACTCTACGGAGCATCAGATGTCTCCCATCATCCGAGTCTCAGGGAGACTAAAAACCTCTGCCTACAACAGYGGTTCCCAATTTATTCTGCTCCCTACTTTCAGATTGATTTCCTCACTGTAATGCATGGAGGGAGGGTTGCGTTATCTCCATCTTCACTTTCATGTTCAAGACACCATGCGGCATTATGAACTCAAGTTTGAGGAACACTGGCCTGGAGCCAATCTACACTCAATTTTTCTATAACCATTACAAATGTAAATGCAGATATTTGCAGATTCACTGAAGGTTTCTGTTAAACCGTAGATCCCAGTAATGAAAGAATAAACAACCAGCCACTGTATTTATGAGCCCATTAAAAGAACCATCTTAGGAAACTGCAGTTAAAGTCTGTTTATCACTGCTGCTCTATACTGCTTCCAGAAGCTTAACTTTAATGAGCTATAAAATGGAAAACAAGCTATTCCCAAACAATTCTCACAATTTAAATAATAATTAACAAATAAATCTAGCAGCGATAAAAGAAAATGGCAAGTGAGAGATGGAGACTCAGTCAGGAGTGGATGTCGTGCCTAACTCCATACATGAGTGCACAAGGTCTAACTCAGCACTGATAAGAATCAATCCACTGATGCCTATGGGTATATGCCCCAGCCATGTCAGCTCCTGGAGCCAGTTATTGACTCCTGTGGACATGTCATGGCCAGAACAGTCCCCCATGCTGTATTTGAGACTGAAAAGTGGAGGGAAAATCCTGGATTGAGAGGCGGCACAGATGAGGTTCGGTTGATGATCAGTCCTGCTTCCAAAGAGCATTTCCAAACAGAAGACATGGCATGGTGTTCTCCAGTTCTCTGCTCATCCACACACCCTCTTACTCAGTTCACAGTCTCCCTCTTCTTCCCACTTCTGATTGAACTGTTCCTAAACTGCCCAGAGCATTTCCCAAAGTTTGCACTTTCAAGGCAGAAATTATGAGGAAGATCTGCAGTGTATGAACTTAGTATACACATAGACACACACACAAACACATACAGAAAAAAAAACCCTGTCTCAGATTCGGACTGAGTCACATATGAATTAAGACAGTTCTTTCAAATCAGAGCAGGTGTTTTCAAAAATGGGGCATGGAAAAGTCCATCTAGCCCACTATTTTCTCTCTCAAAGTGGTCAAAAGCAGATGGCTAGAAAAGATTTCATAGTAAGAACAGGGTGTACTTTCCCAACCTCCAGCAATTTGTGGCTCAGACACACTTTGTGTGTAATTGTCCTTGAATAGATTGTTCTTCTATGAATTTGTCTAATTGCTTTTTGAGTGCCTGTAAACTTTTGACATTCACAATATCCTGTGACAATCAGTTCCACAGTTTAACTGTATGCTTTATGTTCTAAACTGGATGACTGATAACTTTACTCAAAATCCTCTAGTATCTCTGGGAAACAATGAACAGCAGATAAAATAGAATTTTGTAGTCATCTTCTGGAAACAAGCAGGTTCTATAACATTTACACTCACTTTATTCTTTGTGTTAATATTTTTTTTTTTTAAATGGTGCTCAGACACGCATACTGCATTTTGCAAAAGGTGTCTTATAAATATCTAAGATATCCATCGACTTCTACTGATACAGGAGTAGAATCAGTAAGAAAGGCATAAAAATGCACTTCTCAGTTCTCAAACAGCCTAATTGCTGTGCAGAGAAGAATTTAAAAACAGGTGAGACAGAATCTAGCTTATCAAACTACTGAAGCGCTAAAATCCAGGACGATATTTGGACCTTCTCTGATCTCCTGAGATGACTATGCATATGAAACTCAGGATACAAGTAAGATTTTAGGTCTTTCCCTGTCTCAAGTATTTCATATTGCCTCTCCTAGACACTTCCCCACACTGCATCCCATTCTGAGAACCTTCTTCCATCAGCTGTCAATGTCTTCAATTGCTTGTGAACGTGCACTTTCATCTATTCTCTAGATAGATTTCATCTATCACTTCTGTAAATTTGAGTGCTGCTTCTTTCATTATCGATATATTTGTAAAAGTCTGACCTCAATTTTTGACCAATTTCCATTCCTACATAAATCACTGCTGATCAATCTCAGGATCTGAAAAATACTAAAAAAAAACTACTGAAAGAAAAATGAGTATCTTTTTACTTCACCTGAAGCAGTGGAAACCAAAGTGCTACTGAAAGAGAACACATGAAGTACCTGGCTTTGAAGGAATATAAAATAAATTATCACGTTAACATTAAAGCAGATTAAATAAGTCATGTAAGCTCCTTTGGAACATAAGTTCCTTTGTCTGGCTTTGTACACTYCTCAGGTGCTGGGCTTCAACCCCTCTGGGACAGATCAGTTTTCCAGGAGAAAAARAAAAGCTTATAGCAGCTGAAGTTGACATTTACACCATCCCAAGAAAACTGAGACCGTGTGTGTAACAGACACTGATTTTGCACTTGGGGAATGAGGAACGAGCCATCTCCTTACAAAAGAAGCCATCTGGGGAAAGAGGTGGGCCCTGTGGTCATCCTTATAAGGCAATCATTCCAGAACCTTCAGGCAGTTAGCTCATGATCTCTGTGGGGGATTATTGTGCTCTTGTGAGACTTCTGACTTCTGAGCTTCAGCTCATTTCAGCAAGCACCTGCAGTTTCCATCCTATGTCCTTGCTACATCAGCTTTTTTTACGCATTTTCAGTGGTTAACTCTTTAGTCACCCCTCAATGGTTATGGCAGTCAGCAAAAGTTCCTGAGGAAGGAATTCCAGAAATTGTTATAGCGATCTTCCTGGAGGACACTGTGCCTTATCTCTCGATAAGAACTACAAGTTTCTCAGCCTGACCTACACTCTTGGGAAGGGGATGGAGCAAGTCTTCCTGCTGAAGTCTAGGAAGGGCACTAAGGGGCCTGGGCAGAACCAATCCGGGTCAAGGAAAGGGAAGCTARAAGGAGGGAGAGCTGTCAGGAGCATGAGGAAACTGCGATCTTCATGGCCCTGAGCAGCCTCCCCGCCACCTCTACCCATTTGCTCTGCCAGGCCCATGGGCCTAGCAGCCCCCTCACCTCACATGTGTCCCTGCAATCCCTGCTCCAGCTGCTCTTTAGAAGCACTGCTCTCCAGCTATAGAAATGCCTGCACCTTGATACAGACCCTCTTTTCTTTACWGTGGACTGACTTCCTGCTTTAGCATCAGACCTCTTACATCAYACTATACTGTGTTTTTCACCCATTTGATTCACGTGCTCACTGTCAAAGTGACACATGAGCCTCTCACAACCCACCTCAAGAAGGGGCCTATGATTGTGAGATAGCATCGCAACACACCGTAACTGATAAGATTCCCAGAGCTGAGCTGAATCAGTGTTCGTGAAGCAGAACTTGGATGCAGAGCTCTGTGCTGGCTGCAAGTTTGAGGCACCCTCTCTTGGGTGGCGTGGAGCCTCGTATGAGAGCAAGCTTTCGTCACTGAGCCTTCAGCTGTTGTGCCCGCTCAGTGTTCCCTCCGCCTCAGACTGTATCATCTSAAGGTTTTGTGCATTACAGTGGTCTTTGTGCCTGGCATGAAAGTCTACTGGCCCAAAGTATGAGCCAGAGATGGCATTGGCCTGCCTCCACTTGGCTTCTTTAACAACACAACCATGCCCAGAACAAGGGGGGCAGCTTTCCTGCTCATYGCTAACCCCATGCTTTCTTGGAAGATCCAGTGGCCTCTGAGTATTGCTGGCAGCCTGGGAAATGGCAGCATAGAGGAGCCTGAAGGTAAGCAACCACTTACTTTGGAAGCTCCCTGCCAAGGCAATTCCCAGCTGCCTTCACGCTCCAACATGTGCCACGACTGGGGATCTGCCAAGGGACTGTCCACACTCCCACCTCTTCCAACAACCTCCTCCTTCCTCACAGTCAGAGAAGAATAAGCAGAGAGAGGGCAAGCAGGGTAAGCAAAGCCCTTCCCCARTGGGGAGCTGCCCCATTGCATTGGTTTGCCCCCTAGTAAGCAAGAGCAGGGTACAGAATTGAGGTAGAGAGCTGTGTCAGTTCTTGGGACCATGAAGAACAGATCGTGGCCTCAGACAAGCCAGGGTAAATGCAAGGGATGCCCAAGAGATACCCCATTCTTGCAGCTCTAACATTCCCAAGCGGTGCTGCTCTTTGCCAGCTGCTGGAGCACTGGTTCTGGGGACCCCTTTGGCCTCAGTCTAGATCCCGCTGGGGCCTGCCAGGACCAAGGCTTCATGGTAGGGAATGATAGGGAGCGCCGGGTTCCCTTCTCAACTTCCTTATCACTGTCACGCTCAAGAGTAAGGACACCTTGCCCGCTGGGCAGCCTCACAAGGCACACCCGGCACGCAGGCACYTGCTGTGGAGCCACTGAGTTCATGTTGCTCAGTGAGGAGGAGCAGAAGCTTATAGCTGCTTCCCCAAAATTTCACACATGGACTGGCCAGCGCACATCATCCACAGATCCATCATCCTACAGCATGCCTAGACACATGTCCCATTGAGGGAGGAAGGCAGAGCTTGGCCTCTTTTTCCACTCAAGGCAATCATCATGCTCCAGCAAAGTGGAGTCCTAGGGTCCCATAGCACAGCAGTACTGCCCCACCATGAACCTCTTGCTCCCATCAGGAGAGTCACTTTCCCATCCTACTGCAGACACTGCYTGGGGAGTACTGTTGGGAGCCCTGTGCTTCTCTGGGTGCATTTGTGGGGACTCCAGAGCACTGCACATGGAGGAATGACACAATCCTCAGTATGAAGGATTCCTATCCTCCATACTTAGATATTAGAAAGGAGGAGCAGCTGTGAGCAAGCGGAGAGCTCAGTGTCTGAGCGGACAGAACATTTATAAGCATCTTGCTGAGGCTCATGATGCTGTTACCTCAAGACCAGTCCCAATAAAAATCAACTGCTTGACGGAAGACAAAAGTGAATCTTCTTCCCCAAACACACCAAGTCCCTTGATAGGAACAGTTTCCACAAGCAAGGACAGAGGCAAAARGAAACAACTGTCACGTCCTGTCTTTATCTTTTACCCTCACAAAACTCTCAAATGGACAGCTAGGCAGAAACCAACAGGATATAGCAATATGAAGCCTCCCTAATACAACAACTAAAGGCTGTGAGACATCACTGGAATTACTTGGACACTCAGGAGAACCAAGGGAGAGTGTCCAGCAAGATATGGATGCTTGAAGTCTATTCCTCAGGATTTTAGGCTGACAGAAGTATCAAGTGGGGCCTTGCTGCTTATCAGGGCAGGGATAAAGGAAAAGAKTGGTGTAAAGGTGCAATCATGGATGCAATCCATCTGTCCATAATAGGGATTTGTGAATAAAGGAGACACAATACTCCCATCAACTCCCACTCTGGGATTTATTGCCTTTCTTTCCACACACTGTGCAGCACATGCTTGACAGGGGCCAGTTATTGAGGCCAGGCAGTGAGTGGCAGCTGCTCCTGCTGTGTTGCACAAAGGCCTGCRSGTGCCAAGTACTCAGCTTGTGCCAGACGTGTCCCCTTTCCTGGTGCTGCTCCTCTATCTGCACTTCTTCTTGAGTTTGCACCAGCACCTCTTCATGCACTGCTGGATGACTTTGAGCAGTGGCCGGCTGCAGTCCGAGCAGAGCAGAGGCTGCAAGACAGCTCTCCATYCCCTGGGCTCACTAGCAGGCTGGGATGGCCGTGGTGGTGGCTGTGGGGCTGCAGTGGAAGGCGAGTGCGCAGGCAGATCATGCGGCGCAGCTCTCCACACAGATCTGCCAGTGGTGCAGGGAGAGCTTCCTGCTCTCTTCTTTACAGAAGTAGGCGTCCTTTCCTTGTCCTCATGCTGCTGCTCGCTCCTTGCCTCTTGCAGCTGCTTTGCCCACTGCAGCCACCAGCTCCCTGCTCCACCAGCTTCATCGTTGGCCAGAGATGCTGTCTTGGAGCTGCACGGTTTCTTTCTCTCATCAAGGGCTGCCGTGAGCGTTGCCTGCTCTTGCCCTGCTGGTGCCTCAGTGTGACGGAGAATGGATCTGCGCCTGATGTGCGCTGGCCATTCCTTGTGTGGCACCTTTGGGAGGCAGTCCAGGAGCTCGTGGCCTTCCTTGCTGAGGAGCACTGTCTGGTTGGTGCCAAATCGCACCCGCATGTGCCTATGTGCTGGAGATGCAGATGGGGCTACGGCAGAGAAGATGTTGCGCAGCCATTCGCCTAGAGTGGGAGTCTCCGGAGAGGCCTGGAGGGGCTGCTGTTGYGCAGGGAAGACCCAGTAGGATGTGAGTGTGTTGCACAGGCAGCCCGTTGGGAGTTGGGTGCTGGGCCAACTCTTCCTGCTTGTGATGCTGAGAGGGAGAAAGAAGGTGTGGAAAGGTATTCCCTTCTGTCCCCCAGCAGCTAAGTCTGGCACAGGCTGACCCTGAGTGGCCCAGGCTTGAGGCCGAGAGGGCCCTGGGGATGGCCTGCAGCAGGGGCCCGTTGAGACATGTGGCCCTCATGTGCGTGCTTGCAGCAGGTTCCCGGTATCTCTTGGGCAGCCCTTGCCTTTAGCTTGGCCTTCCTGAAACCACTGTACTCTCTTGCTGATAACCCAGCACCCATGGGTTGCTCAGCTTCTGCAGCTCTTTTGCTTCTGTAGATGCCCAGGTCCCTGGCTCTGTGCTGCATTCTGCTGTCACGCACTCAGGGCCTGGTCAGGTGCTGGATATTAGCCCAGGRCAGAGGAACAGAGCAGTTGGGTGCCCCTGAAAAGGGCTCCCAGAGGGACCGACCTGTGCAGGCAAGGGCTCTGCTTACCTGGCCTCCCAGCTCTCTYCGGACAGCTCCATGTGTGTCGTGGGGAAGGAGGAGGTTGCTGGAAGATGAGATAGAGGAAGAGTTAATGATGACAGCCCTGCTTCGATCCTTGGCTGGAACTGAGGTCTGATGCCCTTTTCCTAGGGAGGATGCACAGTGGAAAACCACCCTGTGCTCTGGTATGGGGCTGCTCACCTCTGAGCTCCTCCTTCCTGCCTGTCCGCCTGCTTTTCTTCACAGCGGTCCCCTGCACAAGGCCAGCAAGCTCACGGTTAGCAGGGAGGCTCTGCCAGGGCCAAGGTCCCATGCGGCCCTGGTTGGGCTCTCCCTGGAAAAGGGAGATGAGGCAAGGAGGGACTAGAGCAGAGGGCTCTGGGGCCCGCTTGCTGCAGGAGCTGTCGAGGGGGAGTGGCGCAAAAGGCAGGGCTACTTCCTTACCTTGGCCTTGTCGTCTTCCATCCAATCCAGGAAAATCATGAGCAGGGCCAGTAAAGGAGCATAATTCCAGCCACGCATGAAGGATATGGCTATCACATTCCACACCTCCATGGTGGCTGAAGTGAGCCCACCTGCCCTAGAGACAAGGATTTCCCCTCTGTTTTCCCACTACTTGAAGAATCCAGACCAAACCACTAGAAGAAGCTTTGAGGAGGGCTCCTCCTTCCCCAAACAAAATCCTCCCAGTGTATTATGTCTCAGCAGGACAGAAGCACCTCCTCCCAAAGGCAGTGAAGAAGACCTCCAAGGGCTGGCTTTGCTAATGGAAGCTTGGGAGTCACTCCTGCCTGTGCCAGTCGCTCCAAGTCTCCTCCTAAGGTCCGTGGGCTGAAAGGATTCTTCCGGGGTCCTTGCTGGCCCTACCCTGGGGCCTGGGAAAGGCAGGGCAGTGTTCACTTGTCCCCTGCAAGCAGCGCAACCTCACAGAGGTATTTTGGGAAGGCATGCCACAAGGAGGAAGCGTGCGGTGGTATGTGTCCCCGTGGAGTGGGAGAGATGCTGGGAGACCATGGCGAGGGCTGGGTAGTCTGGTAGAGACCAAAAGTAACTCTTACCTGCTTCCTTGATCTCTGTGCTGAGATSCAATCCCAGACGTGCTTTACGCACTTGGCTCCCTCACCCTCTCAGTTGCTCGCGTGCTCGCTCTCGGGCAAAGTGACACACGAGGCTCCCACAAGACACCTCAAGTAGGGGCCCAGGACTGTGATGTCATGGTGACCCAAGTCATCCAAAAGAGTATTTGTGATGTGTCCAGGTCATCGCTTTGACGTAACTCTACCCCTGATGGAGCCCCCAAATGTGAGCTGAACATGCTGTCACTTGAATGCTTTTCAAGAAGTTGAAGTGTCCTCCAAATGGGCACCAGAAGGAAGACCCAAGTGAAGTCAGGCCCTGAGAAACACAGACGAACGTGGAGGCCTTAAGTGTCAGTGCAGTRGAAAGGCGATGCAGTTTGAGCAGCAGTGCTCCAGTTGTGAGGGCTGCTCTGCTAGTGGCAGTAGTGAGGTGCCCATGAGCAACTTGTTCCCTTCTGTTGAGATGGACATTCCCCTATTTCCTTTTGGGCCCCTGTCGCAGCTTCTCTTGCCGTATGAAGGAGAGTGCGGGGTAGAAGGCGAAGCCACGTGCCCTCAGGTGGTGCCAGATGTACCTCCGCAGAGTGATGCAGCATGAAGGGAAGTGCAGCCTGCA
Source organism: Nothoprocta perdicaria (assembly GCF_003342845.1). NCBI lineage: Eukaryota > Metazoa > Chordata > Aves > Tinamiformes > Tinamidae > Nothoprocta > Nothoprocta perdicaria. The sequence goes on from NW_020455684.1 coordinate 133,136, forward strand.
CTGAGGGTGTGGCCCGAGGTGCAGCGCCCCAGCAGACACCAGTTGAATGTCCGAGGTGGGAGGAGTGCATGCAGGTGTGAGCCCCTGCCCTTGGCCATGTCTCCACCCTGTGTGAGCCCCATTCCCAACCCAGAGCCCAGACAGAGCCTTTCCAAGCAAGTCCTAAGAAGAGGAAGCAAGCAGGCTGCAAGATGGCCAGAGGCTGGCACAAGCAAAACCAAGGAGGTCTTGGAGACCCAGCGGCATGGAACCCATCCACTAGCTCTCAAGCACAGAGCTGCTGTGGCCACCGATGGCTTGATGTTGCAATGCAGGCAGGTTGGGAGACATCCCTGACACCTCTTGGCCTCTCTTGAGCAGAGCAGAGATGCTGGCCATGCCCTCAGACACCCCCAATGCCATCTGAGCGGGGTGTCAGGGATTGGAGTGAGGGAGAGGGAAATGGTGTTGGGAGGAGGCAAGAGTGAATGCGATTCACCTGCAGCCTAGTAGGCATTTGTGAATAAAGGAGACACAATACTCCCATCAACTCCCACTCTGGGATTTATTGCCTTTCTTTCCACACACTGTGCAGCACATGCTTGACAGGGGCCAGTTATTGAGGCCAGGCAGTGAGCGGCAGCTGCTCCTGCTGTGTTGCACAAAGGCCTGCRSGTGCCAAGTACTCAGCTTGTGCCAGAYGTGTCCCCTTTCCTGGTGCTGCTCCTCTATCTGCACTTCTTCTTGAGTTTGCACCAGCACCTYTTCATGCACTGCTGGATGACTTTGAGCAGTGGCCGGCTGCAGTCCGAGCAGAGCAGAGGCTGCAAGACAGCTCTCCATTCCCTGGGCTCACTAGCAGGCTGGGATGGCCGTGGTGGAGGCTGTGGGGCTGCAGTGGGGGGGGTGAGTGCGCAGGCTTCGATCCTTGCTAGGACTGAGGTCTGAGGCCCTTTTCCTTGTGGGGATGCACAGTGGAAAARCTCCCTGTGCTCTGGTAGGGGCTGCTCACCCCTGAGTTCGTCCTTCCTGCCTGTCCGCCTGCTTTTCTTCACAGCGGTCCCCTGCACAAGGCCAGCAAGCTCACGGTTAGCAGGGAGGCTCTGCTAGGGCCAGGGTCCCACGCGGCCCTGGTTGGGCTTCCCCCCAGAAAAGGGAGATGAGGGGAAAAGGCGAGGAGGGTCTAGAGCAGAGGGCTCTGGGGCCCGCTTGCTGCAGGAGCTGTCGAGGGGGAGTGGTGCAAAAGGCAGGGCTACTTCCTTACCTCGGTCTTGTCGTCTTCCATCCAATCCAGGAAAATCATGAGCAGGGCCAATAAAGGAGCGTAACTCCAGCCAYGCATGAAGGATATGGCTATTATGTTCCACACCTCCATGGTGGCTGAAGTGAGCCCACCTGCCCTAGAGACAAGGATTTCCCTTCAGTCTTCTGCAGACCAAACTACTAGAAGCAGCTCTGAGGAGGGCAACTACTTCCCCCAAGCTAAAGCCTCCCAGTGCATCATGTCTCAGCAGGACAGAAGCATCTCCTCCCAAAGGCAGTGAAGAAAACCTGCAAGGGCTGGCTTTGCTAATGGAAGTTTGGAAGGCTTTCCTGCCRTCCCAAGTTGCTCCAAGTCTACCTATAAGGCCCGTGTCCTGAAAAGAGTCCTCCAAGATCCCTGCTGGCTCTCCCTTCAGGCCTGGGAGAGGGAGGTGAGTGTTCACTTGTCGCCTGCAAGCCACCTGGCAGTGCAACCTCACAGAGGTATTTTGGGCAGGCATGTCCCACGGAGGGAGCGTGCAGTGTTTTGTATCCCTGTGGAGTCTGAAAGATGCTGGGAGACTGTGGCAAGAGCAAGAGCCTGGGAGAGACCAATAGGAGATAGCTCTTACCCTGCTTCCTTGATCTCTGTGCTGAGATCCAATCCCAGACGCACTTTACCCGCTTGTCTCGCAAGCTCTGTCGCTCACGTGCTTGCTCTCAGGCAAAGTGACACACGAGTCTCCCACAAGCCTTGATCTCAAAGGGCTCTGGCGTGGACGCTCGTGCTGGAGCTCCGGTTCGTGCCAGAACCACTGTGGCCCAAAGCCACTGAGCAAGCAAGCGCAGGCAGCGAGGAGCGCGAGGCAGCCCCAGTGCCRACCCCTGAGCGGGCASCGCAGAGCCCCATGCCTGAGGCGGCTCTGACTCAGTGGGGCCAGAGCAGGCAGCACAGGCAGGAACCCAAAGGCCGCGCCCGGGGAGTGGCAGGTCAGGGAGGGTGCGGCAGTTACAGCAGGCAGGGCGTGCAGGGAGTCGCYTCCCAGATGTGCAAAAGAATTCTGTCTCCAGTCTCTTTCACCAGCGGGAGACCAAGCGAAACTGTGGTCTCTACTCGGCAGAGAGCTTGCACGAGGAAGACTGTGGTGACGCAGACTGAACTGCCACAGAAGCATGCGGCAGTCCAGGTCTGTAGCTGTGAGGAATGCCTGAGCCTCTCCTTGGTCCCAGGGAGTGACAAAAACACCACCTGCCTTAGGTGTGAGCAGGTGGAGGACCTGCTTAGCCTGGTGGTGGAGCTGAAGGAGGAGGTGGAAAGGCTCAGGGCCATCAGGGAGTGTCGAAGAGAAATAGACTGGTGGAGCTGCATTCTGCAGTCCTCCCAGGAAAGGCACCCAGAGTACGCCCCAGTTCAATCTGGAAATCCAGTACTTTCTTGCCACAGGGCAGATGGAAGAGAATTAACAGTATCTAAGGATGAACAACAATGGAAAAGGGTCCTTGTCCAAGGTGGCAGGACAACCCTTCCCTGGCCCACCTCACCCCCACCAGTGACCACGTCCAACAGGTACGAGRCCCTGGACCATGGGCAGCAGACAGATGAGGACATGAACCAAGGCCCAACTAGGAGGCTGTCTGCAGAGAGATGGTCAGCTCCACGTCCTGAGGCTGCTTCCCCTAAGGAGAAAAGGAGCACCCGGAAGGAGCTCCACTTGTTTTCACCTCTGGTTTGTCCAGTATCATTTAGTCCATCAAACTACAACTTCATAGGAAAAGAATCCACAATAAATCCAGACTTCTTATTCCAAGCAGAGAGGTTACAACTATACCAGTAAATTAAATAGAGCCAAGAGATGTTCTGAGGGACTGGAATGCAATTGTTGATACTGGTAAGCTGCCATAACAGTCCACGACCAAACTTTTGGTCCCAGCCAACTACTGCCCACGTGAACAATTTCTGGTATTTTTGCCGGAGTTGGTACRTGCCAGCTATCATTCTCAGTAGTTAGTCTGGAGACTGAAAGGTTTTAATATTACACACCTAAGTCAGTTCATGACAGCTGTCCTTATYACCAGAAATAATTGAATCAAATCTTAACAATCCTAAACAAATTAAATACACTAGTAGAGAAAATGCCACAGAGTTCTAATATTTGACCCAAAACTTGCAGTAAATTATAGATACAGGAAATATTTGTATCTTCCTAACAAAATATAGTTGTTCTCAAAACCAGAGCCTGATTTCTAGTCCTTAATAATTAATACAATGTCATTATCTGATTCCTTTCTGCTGCCAAAGAAGCCCTGTTTAAAAAGAAAATTGTTTTGGGAGTACACACTTAAGCAGGAGATAAACTAACTTACACATTTTTACACATTCTTAACTACACAGAGAGAGCTTTTCCTCAGGTTAAAGATTTCTTCAATTTTGCCTGGAGTATGTTGAGTTAATAGGACATATTTGCCTATTCAGTTTCAGTGAACACATTTCAGCATTGTCATTTCTTAGAATATTTTAAGTTTTTCTTTCAAGTCACAACTTTGTAAGCCCTTGAGCACAACAAAATCTTCAATTTCAGTGTTAATAATGGAAATTTATAATTCTTTTGGTTTCAAGGAAAAGAATGAAAGTGCAARCCTTATAGTCTTCAAAATCATTAAGAAAAAAAACGCAATACACGAACGTACACATGATTCTTACTCAGACTTAAGACTGAAGGTGGACAATGACTGTGGTTCGACTAATGAATGTCAGGTTGGGTAGCARGGCAACTTCTGTTGATATCAAGTATATCAAGTGGCCAAGTTTCTATGCTCCCATCAGTTTATAGGCCGGTATTAGTTTGCATGCTGTCATTGTCACAGTTTAGAGTAGTGCAGCTCACCTCCCTGGAAAATGGCTTCCTCTGATCTCTGACACTTTTCTCCTGATTAAAAACTGTTTTTCATTTTTATAACCACATGAGAAGACACTCAAAAACTTTTCTGAGAGCAACTTTTACAGCAAGTCCCCGAAGAAGACTATTGCTTTGTTATTGTGCCACACTAGCCATTTCTCAGTCACTTAGGTTAACATGAATAAAAATGTTTATAAACATTTGACAAAACAAATAGAACTGTTACTGTGTAAGTGGTTTATCTGCTGTGGCATAATTCCTCAGAMAAGTCTCTTTACACATTCCAGAGACAACTCTTGATAAAATACCTTTATTCTATATTGCTGCATTACCATTAACCTACTGACCATGTAATAAAATTGAAAGTTAAATAATTCTTGATTAGTGARGAATCTTTTCCTGCAAAGTCATTCAGTTAATTTGCTGCCTCATTCCTTAGGATATTTATAAGAATATTAGAATATACTTGAGTTTTCTTAAATCAATATGCTTGTACATGGGACTTCACATTAGTGGTTGCTCTGTCTTCTCTATCAGAAACTTATGCTGTGACCTTGAACTGCCCCTGAACTTTGACAGTCATTACTGCAGCATATAACAGCCCCAGAAGGATTGTTGCTATTCAGACAAATACAGAACTGTCCCAGGCTTGAAARTCTTCCCACCTTTAACAAGAAGTCATCAGCAATCTCTGTGCTAAGCACTTTCTGCTTTGGTAACACAGCTTTACACAATCAGTTAATGCACAAACCCCATCTTGTTCTCAGATCTTCTGCCCACAATCCCATTTCCATAGATATAGGCTGAAGCATAAGRAGTTCCGTCTCCAGGTGAGGAGGAACTTCTTTACTGTTAGGGTGACAGAGCASTGGAACAGGCTGCCCAGGGAGGTTGTGGAGTCTCCTACTCTGGAGGTCTTCAAAACCCGCCTGGATGCCACCCTGTGCCACATGCTSTAGGTGTGCCTGCTTGAGCAGGAAGGTTGGACTAGATGATCTGTAGAGGTCCCTTCCAACCTTAAATATTCTGTGAATCTGTGAATCACCATCTCTTCCTAGGATTCTGTACATTTTCTCTGCTGACATTTTCTCTTTTCCTTCAGCAACCAGGAGCTTAGTAGACTGACTGTTTTCTATCTCTAAAAGTCTCATCCATGCCTGTTTCGCTGACCTTCTCCAGTCAGGCCTCCCTGGGCTCAAAAGAGAATAGCCTGTCTTTGAGGGCAACAGAATGCCCTCACTGTATTCCCTGCATTCATCACTCAGGTGCTTTSAGGGAATCATTGCAGCTGTCTTGCGGTTTTAAAAGAATTTTTCAAAATCTCTGCGTGCTATGCCTCATGAGGAAGACTGTTTCATTTGAAAGACTGGAATGATTTGCACCTTACAGGTCATACAACACATCAGGGTACACAAAAAATATTTCATGAATTAAATTTGATTCTCTTCGACAGAACATTTTCATATTGCAGAGTGTTTCCATTAACGTCTAGTTGTTTGTGTGGCATGTGCACAAAAAAAAATACAGTTATTTTAGAAGACATCTAATTCAATTTTGGTACATCCATGAGTTTCCTGTGTTTGGCATTCCTGCACTGCCAGCAAAGAACAGAGTAAATTTCAGTTACTTTTGCAGAGTTCCAGTTTACACCAGTTTACACCAAGTAAAAATATTGCCAATGCCTTCTGGGGAATAAGAGACCAGCACAGAGCTCTTGTCTGACCTTTCCAAGGAGGGCATTATTAAAGATTTATTCCTTCCAGAATTCTAATTGGTTTCTTTTGGTGACCTTTCTGGATAATGGTGATGTTTTTCTCAGACTTACAATGCTCTCAGGTAGGGAATTCCTTCACTGCAGTAACACAGCAACTGAATTTTAATCTGTGTCTAACTCTTCTTTTCTCAATAATTTCATGCTGCAGTCCCACACAAGGATATTTTTGCTGTTGTCATTTTTTTTTTCAAATTGTTGTTTTATCTCTTTATTCTTACATCCTGAAAGAATTACAGAGTTCACAAGGAATTATGCATCAGATCAGGCAGAGAGAAATGCATAAAGGTGCAGAGAAAGCCTACTGAGATTTATTAAAGCACTTGAGCAAATCACATACCTCTGATGACTAGCTACCTAAGTGCTTTTGGCTACACCTTTATTATCCATGTCCTGGGTGGAAGAGAACAAGGTGTAGACTTTTTCTAGACTTTTTCTTGGATCTGTAATATCTCCCGGGCACAGATCCCCAAATGACTTATATTCTGCTCCACACCAGGATTTCCTCACCAGTGAACTCTATGATTTGTGCCAGAGTGGAGTTAGGTAGTGAACTTTCATACATGCACCACTGATGATGTGGGAAAATGCTCTGGAGTGAACCAGCTTCATATTCTGCATGCACCCTCTTGTGAATATTCTCTGTTCATTAGGAAAATGTCTGSTTTTTTAGGTACTTAGGGCAGATCTATGAAGTTCATATTTATACATTTCCAGTCAATAAAGATCTAAGTTCTTCATTTCTCTCCATAACTGGCTTTTACACCATTTTTTAAGGTCTATGCCATTAGTATTTTRAAGTTACAAGGTAACATCTTCCTTTCGGTAATCTGTTCACCAATAATATTATCTGACTGTCTATAAAACTTCTTTAGCTATGGGTTAGTACTGCACACACAAAAGCAAAGGTGGAGGGAAAGGAAAGTAGATTTCCATAACTCAGTATGCAAAAGTAATTTCTGTACTTAATCTACAAGACTTAAACCTCTCATTCTTCTCAACATTGTTGCCACCTCCTAGAGCAAAATACTGGTCCCATCACTTATCTCTAGAACTTCTTAGAATTTATTTTCCTTTAATGTATGTTAATACACAACAGCAATGCAGACCAAAATTATTCAGGGAAAGAGATAGTTTGAACAATCAGTAGCAGAGGCTGGAGAGGTTTATTTAAGGTTATTTTGAATCTGAATAGAAATCTCCAAGCTGAGGATCAGTGCATTCCTATAAGAAGGTCAACCAAAGGGGGCAGGAAACCTGTTTGGATGGGCAAGGAGCTCTTGCGAAAACATTAAAAAAAAAGCATACATAATGTGGAAGAAGGGTCAGACCACATGGGAACAATATAGGAAAATTGTCAGAGAATGCAGGGATGCAACAAGGAGGGGCAAGGCGCATTTGAAATTAGAATTAGCAAGAGAAGATCAGCAGCGAGAGGAAGACTAGGGAAAATGTTAGTCCACTACTGAATGGGGAGGGTGCCAGATGGAGAGAGGAAGACTTCCCCTGGTCAGGGAGGTTTGAGTTAGAGGTTATTTAGGTAAACTGGACACACATAAATCTATGGGCCTGTTCAGCCTGGAGAAGAGAAGGCTGAGGGGGGCACCTGATCAGTGTGTATAAATACCTCAAGGGAGGCAGTGARGAGGAGGGGGCCGGTCCTTTTTCAGTGGTGGACAGTGATAGGACTAGAGAAAATGGCCACAAGCTGAGGCACCAAAAGGTCCACAGGAACTTAAGAAAGCACTTCTTGACAGTGAGGGTGACAGAGCCCTGGAACAGGCTGCCCAGAGAGGTTGTGGAGTCTCCTTCTTTGGAGATCTTTGAAACCCGCTTGGACGCAGCCCTATGCCATGTGCTCTAGGTGACCCTGCGTGAGCAGGGGGGTTGGGCTAGATGACCTCTGAGGTCCCTTCCAACCTTAAGCATTCTATGGAMCAGGATGGGATGCATCCAARGGTGCAGAGGGAACTGGCAGGGATTATTTTCAGTTGCTCTCTATCATCTTTGAGAGGCCRTGGAGATCAGGGGAGGTGCCGGAAGACTGGAATAAAACCAACATCACCCAGAAGATGGGAGAGGGCTCTCAGCCTCAAGGAGTCTCCTCAGGCAATGTCTCAACCCAATGAGAGTAAAAGAAGATGAGTTTGTTGTCTCATCCAGAAGTTACGATGGAATCTTCCCTCCATCTTTTCCCCTCCTTAGTTAACCTTTTATACTTCTTTGTATACTTCTTTTGTGGAGCTCCTAGAGAGGGTCCAGTRGAGAGCAATTAAGATGATTAAGGGAATGGAACATCTCTCGTATGAGGAGAGACTGAGTTGGGCCTGTTTTCTCTGGAGAAGAGAAGGCTCAGAGGGGATATGAGTAACATGTATAAGTTCATGAAAGGAGAATGCAGGGAAGAAAGGGACAAGCTCTTCTCATTGGTGGCCAGCAATAGGACAAGGGGAAATGGCCATAAGCTGAAACACAGGAAGTTCCATCTCCAGGTGAGGAAGAACTTCTTGACTGTTAGGGTAACAGAGCACTGGAACAGGCTGCCCAGGGAGGTTGTGGAGTCTCCTTCTCTGGAGGTCTTCAAAACCCACCTGGATGCCACCCTGTGCCACATGCTCTAGGTGTGCTTGCTTGAGCAGGAAGGTTGGACTAGATTCCAACCTTAACCATTCCGTGATTCTGTGATTCTTTTTTTTTTTTTTTACATTTAGGTGGAGCTTGAGTGTCTGTACTCATGCTTACTTTGTTATTGATTGGTAAAAAAATAATTTTCATTAGAAGATATAGTCAATTGAAAATCTAGAGAACATTCTCACTGAGCAGTCACCTTAACTTGGAGGCGCATAACTTTGGGATAGAGGTATGTGTTGGCATTATAGTGAGATTGTAATGAGCAAAGCTCAAGCGAAGTTCATCCAAAATGAATGACTTGCCACCCTTGCTGGCTCAGTACTGGACATCTTATYGTATATTTCCCATTGAACAGCTACTGTACAATTTATCAGCAGCACTGTATGTACAGCAGAGTTTGGCCGTCGTGTCTTCATTTGACTCCACCCTCTGGTACTGATTATACCAGACCACCCTGTAAGTGGCAACTGTGTATCACCCCAAGCAAGCTTCTGTAATGCCATAAGGTCTCTTAGAGGCCGTAACTCTATGGAGAATTRGGTGGATTGAGAACTGGCAGAGCTCAGAGAGTGATTATAAGTGARGGCGAGTCCAGTTGGTGGCCTGTGGCCAGTGGTATACCCCAGGGGTCAGTACTGGGACCACTGCAGTTCAGCTTGTTCATCAATGGCTTGGACGAGGGCAYGGAGTGCACTCTGAGCAAGTTTGTGCATGATGCCAAGCTGAGTCGAGTGGCCGACACTTCGGAGGGCTGTGCTGCCATCCAGAGGGACCTGGACAGGCCGGAGAGTTGGGCAGAGAGGAACCTCATGAGGTTCAATAAGGACAAGTGCAGGGTCCTGCACCTGGGGAGGAATAACCTCAGGCATCAATACAGAATAAGGGTTGACCTGCTGGAGAGCAGCTCCACRGAGAGGGACCTGGGAGTCYTGGTTGACACCAAGTTAATTATGAGTCAGCAGTGTGCCCTTATGGTCAAGAAGGCCAATGGGATTCTGGCCTGCATCAGGAGGAGTGTTGTCAGCAGGTCAAGAGAGGGGATCCTGCCCCTCTGCTCAGCTCTGGTGAGGCCGCACCTGGAGTACTGTGTACGCTTGTGGGCTCCCCAGTATAAGAGGGATGTAGAACTTCTAGAGAGAAGGTCCAGCATAGAGTGACAAAGATGATAAGAGAYTCAAACATGTATCTTATGAGGAAAGASTAAGCGAGTTGGGCCTGTTTAGCCTAGAGAAGAGAAGGTTAAGAGAGAATCTGATCAATATGTATAAATACCTGAGGGGAGAATGTAAAGATGATGGGGCAAAATTCTTCTCAGTACCGAACAGTGTCAGGACAAGGGGAAATGGGTACAAGTTGAAACACCAGAAGTTCCATCTCCAAATGAGAAAGAACTTCTTTCCTGTGAGGGTGACAGAGCAGTGGAACAGGCTGCCCAGAGGGATTGTAGAGTCTCCTTCTCTGGAGATCTTCCAAACCCACCTGGATGTGACTCTGTGCCCTGTGCTGTAAGTGCTGTGAGCAGGGGGGTTGGAGGTTGCTTSAGCAGGGGGGTTGGACTAGATGATCTCTAGATGTCCCTTCCAACCTCAACCATTCTGATTCTGTGCTTCTATGATGAGGTCAGACCAGGTTTCTACCAGTCAGTTCTTGAAAACCTTCAAGGCCCGTGATCTCACAGCCTCTCTAGGCCCCTGTTCCACTACAGTTTGTCTTCATGCTGGAAAAGATTCTCCTTAGGTGCAGTTTGAACTTCTTACGTGCCAATGTAAATCTGTTTTTTTTTTTTTTTCCATTCCCCACCACATTCCATTTTATTGATGATATTCCTGTAGTTACTGGGGAGCTTCTCCTAGRCTTCCTCAAAATCAGTCTGAACAAACCCAGATTCCACAACCTCTTCGTATAGGGCAGGTGCTCCAGCCACAGACCATCTTGTTGGAATTCCACTGACCTCACTCCTGCATATCAGCAKCTCTCTTTTACTGGAGACCCAGAAATAAATAGAGTATCTAATAGAGTATCTAGGTYGTCTAACAAGTCAGCCAGTTTTTATCTATCTATTTGCCCAACCATTCAAACCATAATGTCTCCAKTCAGACAAGAATGAGTAAATTAACATTCATTTAAACTCCAGTTCTAAACTGATTACTGAAAATTTCCTGGAARGTGACCGGAGGCCTAAAGGATCCCTCAATTGTCCATTATTTGTCTAGATTGTGTCAGGAACATAATGTGGAAAAATAATGTGGAAAAATGCGGGCAATAAGGCTGATGAGGATGATAGTGGGGGTTGGGCTAGATGACCTCTAGTGGTCGCTTCCAACCTTAAGGATTCTGTGATTCTATGGCAGTCAGATAGGCAGAAAAAGTAGTGATAAGAATTATCTAAGCCAGCAAAAGAACTGTCTGCATTTGGACATAATTTTTCACGTCAAATAGGAGTAACAGAATTGTGTTAGAATCATAGAACACTAGAACATTAAAACACTAATAATAAGCAGAATAGAACCATAAAGGAATAAATCTTACTGCCAAAATCCACCAATAAGACAAGCATACTAGAATGCAGCCATATGCAAGAGTCAGAATTTCTTTCTGGATAGATTTTTAGAAAGATCCTACTGAGCCCGTGTTTGGGATCTGATAGAGTCATGCCATTTGACTGTGGCAAAAGAGCTTCTCAATAGAAAAATACTGCTGAGWTGTTGCTCAGCTATTGGAAATTTCTATTTCTTAGACGGAGGATGAAGTCCAGTCCTGGGCAGAAGATTGTACAATTGCATGTCATGGTTTCAATAGTTCTTATGTGACTATCCACCTGTAATCGCACACTGATAGTTATTTGGGTTTATGAGAAACTGCCATTGCACAGATGAGCTGAATTTAAGAGGTGGTGTTTTTTTTCATTTACTTTATACTGCTTCAACTGATACTATTGTTTCTAATAGAGAAAGAAAAATAAAGCCACAGTAATCATGGAAGACGTCTCCAAGCATATTATGGACAAAAACGTGATTGGGAGTAATCAGCATGGATTTATGAAGGAGAAATCATACTTGACCAGCCTGGTAGACTTTTGAAATGACATGACTAGCTCAATGTGGATGCTTTTTATCTTGACTTCAGCAAGGCTTTCCACACTGTCTCCCACAGCATTGTCATAGAAAAACCGATAAAGTAAAGGCTAGAAAAGTGGAYAATGAAGTGGATTAAAAACTAGCTGACTTGCTAGTTCAGAGTTTTGATCAGTGGCATGAAGTCCATCTGGAAGCCACCACACCATTGCTGTGATGTACTCCAAGGGTTGATACTGAGACCAGTGCTGTTTAACATTTTCATTAATGACCTGGACAGTGGGACAGAGTGCACCTTCAGCAAGTTCACTGATGATAAAAAAATTGGGAAGAGTGACTGATACATCAGATAGTTGTATGGCCTTTCAAAGGACCTTAACAGGCTGGAGAAATGGGCAGAGATGAACCTCATGAAGCTCAATAAAGGCAAGTGCAGAGTCSTGCAACCAGAGTCGGATTAACCATTGACAACTACAGGCTTGGGAATGATGTGCGGGAAAGCAGCTTTGGGAGAATGCTCCCCAAAAGAAAGAGAATGCTCTGGGAATCCTGGTGGGCAACAAGTTGACCATGAAGACCAACAGTATCTTGGGCTGCATTACGAACAGCATTGCCAGGAGGTCAGAGGAGGTATTCGTTCCCCTCTCTTCAGCCCTGATGAGGCCTCATCTGTAGTAGTGTTTCTAGTGCTGAGCTCCCCAATACAGGATATGGATATACTTGGCAGAGTCTAGTGAATGGCCATAAAGATGATCAAGGGATTGGAGGTTCTTTCTCACAAGTAAAAGCTGCAAGAGCTGGGATTCTTCAGCCTTGAAAAGGGAAGGCTCAAGGAAGAACTTATCAATGTTAATAAATATCTAATGGAAGAATATAAAAAAAAAATGAAGGCAAACTCTGCTCAGTGGTGCCCAGAGATAGTATGAGAGACAGTGCTCACAAATTGAAATACRGGATGTTCCACTTTTTACTGTGAGAGTGGTCAAGAACTGGAACTTATTGCCCAGAGAGACTGTGAAATCTACATCCCTTGGATATGTTCAAAATCTGGCTGGACATGTCCCTGAGCAACTTACGTACGCTGACTTTGTCTTAGGGAGTGTGGAGGAGATGTGGTCTAGGCTTCCAGAGATACCTTCTAACCTCAGTTATTCTGTGATTCTGTGACAATTCCTTGTTTTACAGCTGTTAAGCACAGAAAAAAAATCTTGCTGCATTTTCTATTCCTGTCAAATTAATTCACCTCTTTCTCCAGCTGAAATGTAAATAAAAGGTTGGATATTGCAGACTGTGGGATTTTATTTAAAACATTATCTTTTTTTTTCCTCTCTCACTGATTTATAGTTTATTTGGAAGACATTTTTATCGACATTTTATGAACATGATTTTGTTCCATTTCATTCTACCATGACCCCTTTGTATGTTAGCTGGAACAAAACCTCTAAACAAAATTTAAAGTTCTATGTCTTTGTATATTACCTCTCATTTCTACCATTCATTTCAGTTGTAAAATATGTGGCCTTCTGCCAGCAATATTGTGCCAGCTTCCCACATGAATGTTAAGCAGGCAACAATGATGCACTATAATTACAGTGCTTGAAATGATTGGAAATAAATTGGCACTCCAATTATAGATGCATGAAAAAGGCTCCAGTATATCACAGTCAGTCCATTAATTTCTAAAGCAGTTCAGGCGATCTCACTATTTTAGTGACATTTGTTATTCACTGCTGCAATGAATCACAGCGAACAGTAGGGCCTTGAAATTAACACACTGAAGGACATTGGAAAACAAAAGAACTTAAACTACTGGATGTCACTTTGTGCTCTGGAGAGAAAATAACCAGCAAAAGCAATATTGAAACCTACTGCTGCCTTTGGAGGAAGAAAATGTTAATGTATTTCTTGGTTTCACATGATGTCTTCACTCGATTTCCACAATATTCCAGCTGAGCAAGGAAATAATTTTATGGAGATCTGCACAGTAAGCACATCCACGTTTCTAAACAGTGCTACAAATATTTTAATGGAAAAGCCAGGGTTGTAAATGTAAATATTGTGTGTTGTGCTTGCTTATCTCAGTGGGCTACTGCTCTCAGGATAGTACATTATTAGCAAGGTATTGATAAACTAGTTACAGTAAGATAAGAACTTAGCCTGTGACAAACCCCTATGGTGATTCAGTGTGTACAGAAACTTAACTTCTGCAGTATTTTCTTTGTGTGGATTCTTATCAGTTGCCCCTTTAGGTCATCTGCAGCCTTAAAGCGCTTTGTTCCCTGCCCCAACTCTGTGCTGTGAAAGGTGGCTGTATTTCACGTTTGGAATTAATCAGAAATAAGAAATCAGTCTGAAAACAGAGCTACCTTCAGTCTCCTCCACTGTTCATCAAGTGGACAGTAGCAGACCAATAACTTAACACCCCAACCAAGTCCTGCAAATCCAAATATTTCAATGGCAGCTTAAAACTAATTATTTCTAAAAAAAATAAACTTATGAAAATGACTAAAACTAAAGCCAGTCATTACTGCCAAGCCATCAGGGCCTGAAATTACAATTTAAATGTCAACAATTCCCCACTGCAATTTCAAGGATTTGGAATTACGTCACTGCAAATTAATAACCAAGCAATGAAACAAAAATTTAACACCTCTTCTATGCACTCTCTTAAAATAAAATATATTTAGTCAAAAAAGATCAGTCACAATCACTCTCAAGTGAATCCTGGATGACATTCTTAAAGGTTTGGGCAGATAATTTCAATTTGTTATGCACATTCTAACTTGCCCAAAATTAACCTTTTGTGTGCTGCTATTACCAGTTTTGTCAATGAGATGAGCTGGATATTTGATTATAGGTTTGGAAAAGGAGGGAAGAAAGGCAGTCTAGAAAATTGCCTTCAGCTGAGTTTATCTGCACTGGAAGAGCTTTAAATATTATTTATTTTTCAGAATGGAAAATTTTGAAATAAAACCCTCATAATTATCATTAATTACATTCTCATTGCATGAGTTCTTTGATAAGTGCAGGAATACTAACTGCATCTTGAGTCCAAACTATTTGAAAAATCTTATACAAATTTTCAAGTAAAAGGACAGCATATCTTTTAGGAATGAGAACTCCTGGAAAGTCCAACTGTTGTCCTTCTGAATTGAAAGATGGCAACCCTACACTGCTGAGATGCAGAGAAAGAAAAAAATTGAACACTTGTGGTAGGAAAATAATGTTACTTACCTCAAAGCATATACATGAATGTGTAGGAATAGTAAGATGTAATACATCAGAATCAGAGGACTGGATTATGTCTCTAATGCCAGTGGCAGATATTGAGGGGAAAAGCACAAGAAAAAGGATGGATAGTATTATTGAGATGCTCATTTCTATAGCATCCAAGCTTTCAGTTTGGGTAAAAAAATGTATCTCATTCTCCATATTTAATATCATCAATATCAATTTCTCTTTACTTTTCATGATTCCTTTTTGAACCACTCATTTTTGGCTGCTACAATGTCTGCTGCAATGAGTTGCAACATTTAATAAGACATTGGACAGTGATGCACTTCTTTAAGTTTGCTTTAAGCCTACTAAATTCCAACTTCATCAGATACATGCTTTTTTATCTTGAGAGAAGTAATAAAGAAATTGTGTTCCTTTTCATTTTTGATTTTGCTTATTGTAAATATATGTGATTTAATTTGCAATTTTACTTTCATTACTAATTCTAAAGTAACTGCAGTTCACCTGCAGATGAATCTAAGCAAAAACAACTTTTTTTTTTTTTCATAAGCACTGAAACATATTGAAATATCCATTAWAATAGTATGGTTTCAACACACCTCCTATTTCCTTTACAAAATCAAAAATAGTGCAATTAGGACTAAAGTATGACCACTGAGWGGCTGGGACATCTGGGATTATTCAGTCTAGAGAAGAGGTGGACAGATATTATCAATGTATACAAATATCTTAAGGAAGGATGTGAAGAAGACGGAACCAGAYTATTTTCAGTGGTGGCCAGAGACAGGACAAAAGCCAACAGGCAGAAATTGAAAAACAGGAAGTTCTCCCTGAATTTGAGGAAAAACTTCTTTACTGTGAAGGCAGTAGAGCATTGGAACAGGTTGCCCAGARAGGCTGTGGAATCTCCATTTTTGGAGATGTTTAAAATGTGGCTGGATGTGACCGTGTGCAACATACTTAAACTGACCCTGCTTGTGCAGGAGCAAGGTTGGACTACACGTTCTCCAGAGGTTCCTTTCAATCATTTTGTGATTCTGTGACTTTTTGGCCACTTCTCACTCCAATAAACATAGAACTTTTAAAATAAAATCTTATTTCAAGATGTCTGGATGACAAGAAAGTTAATGTGTAGGAGAAATAGTGTCTCATGAATGTATATAATACGTATAATTCACTATATCAGCATTGGGTCAGTTTTTACCTGCCTCCCATTTTATCTCTGTGGCAGGTCACAAAAATAGCAGAAAAACAATAACCCTATCTGAAGGTTAAGGTCTGCAGTCCCTCTTCAGCTCTGCAAAGAAACAATCCCAGAATCTGCCCTTTAAGAAGGAGAGGATAAAATGCTCCATTAGCAAGTGGAATGAGTAATCAACTCCCTAMCCCCTTGAAAGGAACAAATCAAACATGCACATTAAAGTGTTACACAGTAAATTATTTGATACATGTATTTAAGCTATTCAAGATGCAGTCTGTCATCAAATTAAACAGATTTGATTTGGAACGAGCAGTGATTCTCAAAGGACAAGTAAATGATAAATTAAAGAGCCTGCTATACAGTATTTTTCACAGATTGGAGCCCTGACATGGATGAAGTAATTCTGTGATCTATAATGTAGTGAATTTTTGATCAGCAGCTTGATCTGAATCCTCTTCATCAATAATGTTCTCATCATATTGATTTTTTTCTTCTCAAATTCAAATGTACCTATTTGTATTTTTGGAGTCATAAGAATTAGATTTGAACTTCTTTTCTATTACTATCTTGTATTAAAACAYTTTCTCTGCTCTGACATTTTTTAATAAATTTATATTTCATTAGTGGATAAATAGTATGAAAATTGAAGTGCAGGTCAAGCRCAAAATTAATTTCACTATGCTCATTTTTTTTCAGAATTATTGTAATATATTTCACAAAATGATTGTATCCTGTGAGTAGTAGCACAATATTCAAATAGGGCAAGAAAGATGGCAGGAATGAAATGTAGAGTCTAGTTTGTACACTTTGTACAAGAATTGAAGGCAATAAAAGAGAAATATGCAACTCTGATAAAGAATTTAATAACAAATATAAGTAATGTTTACCAACAGTTTTATGGAAAAAGAAAAACTTTTATAGCAAAACATTTGTARTTCTTGTTGAAATTGTAAGTAACTAGCAAAGGCAACTATATTGATCACTGCATACTTTTAGCTCAAAAGCAGCACATTAGTACCATAGTGTAAGGAAAAAAAATCCCACCTAAACTCATTAAAATTTTCTGGTAAATCTCAAAAAGTAATTTTCAGCAAGGAACCTTAATGGGATTCTACAGGAACCAGGACAAAACAATTTCATTCAATATTTGCATCATATTTTTAAAGTTTACAAATATTATAAAATGAGCTGAAGGCATAGAAATTAGCAGTGTATTTCAGAGACTTTYTCTACAAATGTTTTAACACAGCTGCACACAAAGATATACGTAAAGAAAAATGAAAGGCCATACCAATGGGAATGACAGACTCTAAGCTGAAAAGCTCTGTTTCTGAAAATGACTAGGGTTTCATCATGGACTAAGTGAGTAACAAAGACACCAGTGTGTTTGAAAATCTGGCTTACAGTTCTGAGCTTTTGAAAAACWGTTATTTAGCACTTCAGAAAGCACTGACTAACAGTGCAGCTCAGTTTTCTCAGATGTCAGTGCAAAGTCTGCYGTTGAATTTGTTGGGAATTAGATCAACTCCAAGAGACCACTTTACATTTATCAAAGTGCTGCGCAAACATTAACTACTCGGACCTCTAGCATTACAAATTTCTTCGATAGGAAAAAAAAAAAAGAAAACACCATCTTTTTAGTAGTCATTGCTTACCCCAACCTTTCACATTAAACCTAAGATCCACTGACTAAAATGAAAAAGCTTTTTAATTTTAACATTTCATTTTCTGTTCCATCAACTTGGATCAATGTGTTTGGAGGAGGTCACTGTCAAATTACTGACTTTTTAGATGTAGAATTTAAACTTAATTAAAGGTTTGATGGAACTCTCTCAGTAAAATGAACTCATTCAAATCAGATAATTTAAGATTACTCACTAAGGACTTTTCTTCTTCCACACAGAACTTGGGGGTTTTTTTACCTTACATTATATATTAAACTTGATAAAAGAAATGGGGTTTTGTTCCAAACACAGATTAATGCTACCCTTTCCCTGTGTTGGATTATGAATTATATTTATAACAAATCTCCAGAATTTGAATATACAATAGCCACTATTGATTTTGGTACTGCATTAGCTTTATTGTTAAAACTCCAAAACTGTTTGAAAACCTTTTATGTGTCTTATTTAAAGTGACGTTCAAGAGAAGAGCAATTACAAAAGCACTTTTTTTCCTTTCTTTTTTTTCTCCTTTTTCCTTTTTTTTTTTCCACAGCTGCCTGGAACACCTTAGCTTATTCTTATATATTCAGCAGTGACCACCAAGTATGATCCAGCATATAGTTTCTTTGTTGCCTATTGCCAGATCACTTATTTTGACACCCAAGAAGTATTCCATAGTGATTCTGAGAATTTAATCTGAATTTATTTGTATTAATGCTGGACTCATATTCACAACAAACAATGCTACCCTAGCACACTACAAGCCAGAATGTGCACCCTGTRCTTCCTGGATAACAGCTCTACTGTAAATAAATGCTTATCAGTGAGAACAGAATGTTTTTTATGGAAGTTTTTAGTACAAATGCACTGGCCAAGAATGCAGTAAGAAATCCTTGATACTTAGGAGAACGTCTTGTTGARCATATGCTTAAGGCTAAAGGATACTGAGTACATGTGCAAATGTGCTGTTTGAGGTGGAGAGGGAACACTTCAAGAATTCGTGACTCTGAAGTGTGGACAACTTTATAGGAGATACCCTGATGCTCTTCAGCTGGTGGTGGTGGTCAGCCCTKTGCTGCTAAACTGCTAATGTACAGAATCAGAGAGCAAATACCAGAAGGAATACAATTCTTCTATGAATTTTAAGATCACTACATTTTCTGCAAGTCATGTTTCTTTTCGAAACACATCTAAGTAGCCAATCCTGTGACACATGCATTGCATGCAGCCTCAGTCTATCAATTTATTATTCCTAAATTGGTATATTACTGTAACTGCCTGTGAGATTACTCTAAATTTGTTTCAGTATAGTTAGCCAGATTAATAGGCATACTTTTCATGTTTTTATTTCAACTTAYTTGTATATACAACTGTTGTGTTACATATGAAGGCTGACATATAAGTGAAACATGGCATGTATATATTTATAATACTTTTTTTTGTATTATATATATCAGTGAAATATGTAAGTGAATGTATTTGCAATTTAAATACATTTTACATAAATTGGCCAAACTTACAAGTTTGCTTCTAAGTATCTGGTGTTCTGCTAGAATCACCAAGAAGAATACAGGCTGCTTCATAGTAAATTAAAACAGCATAAGGCTTGTGCAACTTTGAACTACACAGGAATCTACTTTTTTCCTCATGTCTAACAACAGAGTGGAAATGAAAGTGGAACTTAGAGGTCTCTTCTTTGATTTTTGAGAGCTTTTCATGAACCTTGTTTGATGGTCAAACCAGACTGCCAATAGAAGTGGAAGTAGCTCATGCTGCAGCTCCAATGCTGCCAATGCTGCTGACTGAGTTTTTGTGGTCACTGTTGCACCTGTTTCAGCCCCATTTTCTCTCTTTTTTTTCCCTGTCAGAAATTAGGTCCTGTTTCAGACTACAGCCAAACCACGGGGAATCTTTCCATGGATTTCCTTGAGTAACAAACTCACTACTGCAGTATTTGAGAATCTTAATTGAAAGTTGCCATCACCAAGAGGTTTGRATAGCTTTTATGGATATCATCTTCCATTAATCTAAATCCTGGGATTTGGGGCCATTACCAGGATGCAACGAGCATATTCTGAACCAGGAAAAGCTGTTTGTATTACGTCTCACAGCAAACTGTGAACAGAGAATACAGGGCAATTTCTATATTTCTACTTTCACTGTTGAAGATCTTGAAGCCTTATATGACTGTTGAATCAAAGATGTACACTAAACATTGTGAAGCTAAAAGAACAACATCAGAGTTTCTAAATCATTGACAAGCAGCAAAATTTTAAAAGAAAAGCAGTATTTCTAAGCATGCAGACATGCTCAGAACAATGAATATGTGGAAGCACAGGACAATGATGCTTTGGCTTATTAAAAATSAGTGGCAGAGAAGGAAACTTGATTTGAAATCTTGTGTTCTCAATACTACCCTGTATCTCTTCTGCTACTAGCTTTGCAAATGTTCAGCTATGACTGCTTATTTGTTCCTTTCAGAACTTTATGAAGTCCTTGATCTGGAGGTCAGTAAATAAAAACGATTGCTCTGAGTTCAAATACATCATAATGGGGAGTTAATTTCCACTGCCCTATCTTCAGATTAATCAGCTAAAGACAAAGATGAATTAAACAATGTATTAATAGATTGTTATAGCAATGCAKAAGCTGTATTTATCTATCTTCCAAACCACCAGCCCCAACAGCTTTATTTGAATTAATTTGCTCCAGTTGTAATAATACATGCAATGGACTTGGTTYCTGAATATCAAATATAGTCACCCACACCCTATGCAGAAGCACTGAATGAACAGTACCATCAAAACATCCTTTGATGCTGCTTCTGTCCCTTAAAGGGAAAAAGAGAATTAAACAGATTTGCAGATCCTTATTTGCTGTCATGCTACATGCTACTGCAAACCAGAACAAATTTAGTTTGATACATCTTCCAATCTCTACAAAACTCAGTCAAGTGGAAAACAGACTCTTTGGCTTAGAGATCATGGATAGTCTGAGGAACCTACTGTGCTCTGCATCTACAGAAGSTATTACACTTCTCTAGGGCAAGCTTTTCTGATTGTGAATCCCTAAAAAAACCAGAAAACAAACAAACAAAAAAACAGAAATGGGGAAAAAAATGGATTATAACATAACTTTTCAGAGTTTCAAAATTGCTTAGTGTCCATTGATCCCATTATTTTAGTATAAATTTGAATTACTTAGCACTTTTGAAAGCCAGGTCATTAGCAGAGATGCTTAAAGACAATTAGGAGATATGTCATATTTTCTATTAAAACAATCTAAACCTAGAAATGCTGCCAACTACTACACGGGAAGTACCATCGTACTTCTTGCTTTAGGTATTTTCATAAGCTACATTCCCTAGATAAATCACACAGTCATCTACTCTGTTTCCTTCGACACTGTCTCCCATAACATCCTCATA